>NW_019944050.1:22488-37123 GCF_002910315.2 Salvelinus sp. IW2-2015 | reverse complement strand
TCATCAACATTAAAGAACATGGGCAGCTGTGAGGAGGAGGGTTTATTCCCCAGGTCTTTAACCGTTTTCTAGAACTTCTTGGGGTTAGACCCACGGAGAGAGAACTGCTCCATAAAGTAACTAACTTTGGCCTTCCGGATAGCCTGAGTGCACTTATTTCTCATTTGCCTGAACGAGAGCCAGTCAGCCTGAGTATGCGTGTGCCAAGCCTTTCGCCAAATGCAATTCTTGAGGTGGAGTAACTCTGCAAGATCACGGTCGAACCAGGGGCTGAACCTGTTTTTAATTCTCATTTTCTTTACGGGGGCATGTTTGTTAACGATACCACTGAAAATATCCAAAAATATCCAAAGGTCAAAAAAAGGTCCAAGCGTCTTCGACAAGCTGATTCTATACCATTTTACAAAGGTCAGTTCATGAAGGAAGGCTTGCTCATTAAAGTTTTTTATCAAGCGTCTATGATAAATCAGGACAGGTCGTTTCACTGAGCAGTCATTACGAACACAGGCTGTAAAACAGTGATCACTAAGGTCATTACAGAAAACACCAGACTGATACCTATCAGTATTATTTGTGAGGATAACATCGAGGAAATTAGCCTTTTCTGGGTGTTTGGAGTCATACCTTGTGGTATTGGTATAATCTGAGAAAGATTTAGGGAGTCCCATTGCTTTAGGACTTGGTCAGGTGGTTTAAGCATTTCCTAGTTTACGTCACCAGGCAGAACAAATTCAGACTTAGTGTAAGGGACCAGGAGAGAGCTTAGGGCAGGTAGGGTACAGGTCGGTGCTGATGGAGGACGATAGCACCCAGCAACAGTCAACAAAGAGCTATTTGAAAGTTGAATGCTTAAAGAGAGAGCGGAAATCAGTGAAGCAGATATCAGAGCACAAGTCAGAATTGGGGTTAGCAACAGCAGATGGGCCAGGGTGTACATGCACATTTCCAGATATCATCAACAGTAATACAATCCAGGCATGGCATAGGACAGGGAGAGCCCTGCAGTGACATCTGAATTTGCATCAGATGGCAACAAAATTGGGGCGTAGAGTGATAGAGGGTAGGTTGATGGGGGTAGGGTGATGGAGGATGATAAACGGTAGGTTGATGGGGGTAGGGTGAAAGAAAGTAGGGTGATGGGGGGATGGGTTGATGGGTAGGTGATGGAGGGTAGGGTGGTGGGGTAGGGTGATGGGGGTAGGGTGATGGAGGATGATAACGGTAGGTTGATGGGGGTAGGGTGAAAGAAAGTAGGGTGATGGGGATAGGGTGATGGAGGGTAGGCTGATGGGGGTGTGATGGGGTAGGGTGATGGGGGTAGGGTGATGGGATAGGGTGATGGGGTAGGATGATAGAGGGTAGAGTCATGGGAGTAGGGTGAAAGAGGGTATGGTGATGGGGTAAGGTGGTGGATAGTGATGAGAGTAGGGTGATGGGGGTAGGATTATAGGGGTAGGGTGATGAGGGTAGGTGATGGAGGGTAGGGTGATGGTATAGTGTGATGGGTAGGGTGATGTAGGGTAGGGTGATGGAGGGTAGCGGGATGGAGGGTAGGGTGATGGGGGTGATTTGTGGGTAGGGTGATAGAGGATAGGGTGATGGAGGGTGGGTAGGGTCATGGAGGGTAGGGTCATGGGGTAGGGTGTTGTAGGGTGATGGGGGTAGGGTGATAGAGGGTAGTGTGATAGAGGGTAGGGAACTAGGGGTGGGGTGATGAGGGTAGAAAGATGATAGAGGGAGGGTGATGGAGGGTAGGGTGATAGAGGGTAGGGTGATAGAGGGTATAAAGATGATAGAGGGTAGGGTGATGGAGGGTAGGGTGATAGAGGGTAGGGTGATAGGGGTAGGGTGATAGAGGGTAGGGACCTAGAGGGTAGGATGATAGAGGGTAGAAAGATGATAGAGGGTAGGGTGATAGAGGGTAGGGTGATAGAGGGTAGGGTGATAGAGGGTAGAAAGATGACAGAGGGTAGGGTGATTGAGGGTAGGGTGATAGAGGTTAGGGTGATAGAGGGTAGGGACCTAGAGGGTAGGATGATAGAGGGTAGAAGATGATAGAGGGTAGGGTGATAGAGGGTGGGTGATAGAGGGTAGGGTGATAGAGGGTAGAAAGATGATAGAGGGTAGGGTGATAGAGGGTAGGGTGATAGAGGGTAGGGACCTAGAGGGTAGGATGATAGAGGGTAGGGTGATAGAGGGTAGGGTGATGGAGGGTGGGGTGATGAGGGTAGGTGATAGAGGGTAGGGTGATAGAGGGTAGGGACCTAGAGGGTAGGATGATAGAGGGTAGGGTGATAGAGGGTAGGGTGATGGAGGGTGGGGTGATAGAGGGTAGGGTGATAGAGGGTAGGGTGATAGAGGGTAGGGACCTAGAGGGTAGGATGATAGAGGGTAGGGTGATAGAGGGTAGGGTGATGGAGGGTGGGGTGATAGAGGGTAGGGTGATAGAGGGTAGGGTGATAGAGGGTAGAGAGATGACAGAGGGTAGGGTGATGGAGGGTGGGGTGATAGAGGGTAATGAACTAGAGGGTGGGTTTATAGAGGGTGGATGATAGAGGGTGGAGGGGGGGGTGATCGGAGGTAGGGTGATAGAGGGTGGGGTTGATAGAGGGTAGGAAACTAGCGGGTGGGGTGATAGAGGGTAGAAAGATGATAGAGGGTAGGGTGATGGAAGGTAGGGTGATAGAGGGTAGGGTGATAGAGGGTGGGGTGGATAGAGGTAGGAACTAAGGTGGGTGATAGAGGGTAGAAGATGATAGGGGTAGGGTGAATGGCAGGTAGGGTGATAGAGGGTAGGATGATAGAGGGTAGGGTTTATAGAGGGTGATACAGGGTGATAGAGGCGTAGGGTTATAGAGGTGATACAGGGTGATGGAGGGTAGGATGATAGAGGGTGAATACAGTGATTGGAGGGGGTAGGATGATAGAGGGTATACAGGGTGATGGAGGGTAGGATGATAGAGGGTAGGGCTGATAGAGGGTGATACAGGGTGATAGAGGGTAGGATGATAGAGGGTAGGGTGATAGAGGGTAGGGTGATAGAGGGTTATACAGGGTGATGGAGGAAAGAAAGAACAGCACTGGGTAGTGGAGCATGAGACAGGGATGACCAGGTTACCCTCCCTTCTGCAGAGGAGGCTGTGCGCACACACACACACACACACACACACACACACACACACACACACACACCACACACACACACACACCCACCCCCCAACACCACGACACCCACACACACACACACACACACACAGGCTACGTGGTACCACAACACTTCATGAATAAACATTCTGGACAGATATGATGCATCATCATGCTTTCATGTTGCATACATTGAAGTTCCAACATTAAAGCTACAATATGTAACTTTTTGGGGCGACCCGATCACATTCACATAGTTATAGATCTTTCATCCCCGTTGAAATCGTGTCTTAGAAGCGGTATATATCTGTTCTATGTGTGCTATTTCTATGCTACCCGGTCTTAACTTTAGTTTTTTCTTCTTTTGCTTTTGGTTTTGTACACCAGTTTCCTAACAGCTGAAAATACTATCATTTTTGGTCATGGAAAAAATGTTTCACAGCGGTTTAGATGGTACGATGATTCTCGACACAAGTAATGCTTGTTTTGTCACATCTATTAGAATTTTACCAGGACAGTGCATCTTTAACAATGCCAATAGAAGTGTGGTGGTTTTACACCACACTTAATTCAAATGGACATGAAAGGTAGAGGAGATATGTACGATGATGCAGGCTTCGTGATTCGATGGCTGTTACTGCAGTTCCACCTCCCACATGCAGAAACATTCTTAAAGTCCATCGCAGGGGGAAAAAAAGTAAATGGACAAGACTGGGGGTTAGGGGTTTGGGTTAAAGTTAGGGCTAAGGTTTCAGGTTACAGTTAGGTTTAGAGTTTGGCATGCTTGTCACGTCCCTTGAGTCGCAACCCAGTGCGAGGTTGGTAACCTGCATTGGTTTGAATCAGACATCTGGAAACTGTAGTATATTAATCTACAATGAAGATCTTAGGTGATATCTGGTTCATATCTGGCTCAAATCATACCTGGATCAAATCCTATCTGGATCAAACATACCTGGATCAAATCATAAATAATAGATGATGCCAAAATGTTCAAATATCTAATCGGTACGATTCCCCAATAAGAAAACTGCAGACAGGTTTAAAAAATAAAAAATAACAACCAGACTCCCCTAACAAGTGGTTCCCTCCAGTACTCAGATAAACATGTGTCTACGGGTAAACAAAGATTGTGTATAACATTACAAAGGCAGGTATGAATGGATCCATCCATCTGTTGCTTGCATATTGTTTCTATGTGACAGGTTCTGTTGAGAGCTCTACAAAGGATGTCAGTCACACAGGACCTGCAGTCACATTTAATCTACGTGTGTTTAGGATTTTTTTTTTTTTCGAAAGGGAAACACTGCCATAGTCTGCCGATACCAGAATGTGTTGTGTACGCTGTCAATTCTGTATGTATAAAAAATAAAAATAATAATATACAAAAGATATGCTGCATCTGTATGTAAAGCAGTGTCTGTAGAGGCCTCCTGGTTTGAATAAACAGAGAATGCCCCTGACTTCTCTCTCATGCCATTTGATGCTGTGTTCCAATAAGAAACTCATACAGATATGTCCCTCGAGATTTATCAAACGTGCTTAGGCTACACCATGGAAATTATTCTTATATCTGTTGGTGGTTTGAAAGAGCTCAAATGTTGCTAAGTATGAAGATGTGTTCATGAACATCACACCGCTCCCACGTATTCATCCTAACACTGTTTGTTAACATCACACCGCACCCACGTATTCATCCTAACACTGTTTGTTAACATCAACACAGCACCCACGTTTCATCCTAACCTGTTTGTTAACATCACACCGCCCACGTATTCATCCTAACACTGTTGTTAAATCACCGCACCACGTATTCATCCTAACACTGTTTGTTAACATCACACCGCACCCACGTATTCATCCTAACACTGTTTGTTAACATCACACCGCACCCACGTATTCATCCTAACACTGTTGTTAACATCACACCGCACCCACGTATTCATCCTAACACTGTTTGTTAACATATCAAATCAAATCTCAAATTTGATTAGTCACATGCACCGAACACAACAGGTGTTAGACCTTAATGTGAAATGCTTACTTACAAGCCCTTAACCAGCAATGCCAATTTAAAAAATACGGGATAGAGAATAAGAAATAAAGTAGACATGAAATTAAAAAGCAGCAAGTAAAAAAACAATAGCCAGAGACTATACACAGGGGGTGCCCGGTAAGCAGAGTCAATGTGCGGGGGCAACGTTAGTTGAGGTAATATTGTACATGTAGTAGAGTTATTTACAAGTGACTATGCATAGATAAAACGACAGAGAGTACAGCAGGTGTAAAGAGAGGGGATGAGAGCGGGGGGGGGGCAATGCAGATGTCGGGGTAGCCAATTCTATGTGAAGACTTTCAGAAGTCTTATGTCTTGGGGGTAGAAGCTGTTTAGAAGCCTCTTGGACCGAGACTTGGCGCTCCGGTACCGCTTGCCGTGCGGTAGTAGAGAGAACAGTCTATGACTAGGGTGGCTGGAGTCTTTGATGTTTTTTAGGGCCTTCCTCTGACACCGCCTGGTATAGAGGTCCTGGATGGCAGGAAGCTTGACCCCAGTGATGTACTGGGCTGTACGCACTACCCTCTGTAGTGCCTTGCGGTCGGAAGCCGAGCAGTTGCCATACCAGGCAGTGATGCAACCAGTCAGGATGCCCTCAATGGTGCAGCTGTAGAACCTTTTGAGGATCTGTGGACCCCTGCCAAATCTTTTCAGTCTCCTGAGGGGTAATAGGTTTTGTCGTGCCCTCTTCATGACTGTCTTGGTGTGCTTGGACCATGTTAGTTTGTTGGTGATGTGGACACCAAGGAATTTGAAGCTCTCAATGTGCTCCACTGCAGCCCCGTCGATGAGAATGAGGGCGTGCTCGGTCCTCAATTACTGTAGTCCACAATCAACTCGTTTGTCTTGATCACGTTGAGGGAGAGGTAGTTGTCCTGTCACCACATGACCAGGTCTCTGACGTCCTCTCTATAGGCTGTCTCATCATTGTTGGTGATCAGGCCTACCACTGTCATCAGCAAACTTAATGATGGTGTTGGAGTTGTGCCTGTTCATGCAGTCATGAGTGAACAGGGAGTACAGGAGGGGACTGAGCACTCACCCCTGAGGGGCCCATGTGTTGAGGATCAGCGTGGTGGATGTGTTGTTACCTACCCTTACCACCTGGGGGCGGCCAGTCAGGAAGTCCAGGATCCAGTTGCAGAGGGAGGTGTCCCAGGGTCCTTAGATTAGTGATGAGCTTTGAGGGCACTATGGTGTTGAACGCTGAGCTGTAGTCAATGAATAACGTTCTCACGTAGGTGTTCCTTTTGTCCAGATGGGAAAGGGCAGTGTGGAGTGCAATAGAGATGGCATCATCTGTGGATCTGTTGGGGCGGTATGCAAATTGGAGTGGGTCTAGGGTTTCTGGGATAATGGTGTTGATGTGAGCCATGACCAGCCTTTCAAAGCACTTCATGGGTACAGACGTGAGTGCTATGGCTCGGTAGTCATTTAGGCAGGTTACCTTAGTGTTCTTGGGCACAGGCACTATGGTGGTCTGTTTAAAACATGTTGGTATTACAGACTCGGACAGGGAGAGGTTGAAAATGTCAGTGAAGACACTTGCCAGTTGGTCAGCGCATGCTCGCAGTACACGTCCTGGTAATCCGTCTGGCCCTGCGGCCTTGTGAATGTTGACCTGCGAAGAGCGTGATCACCCAGTCTTCCGGAAAAGCTGGTCCTCTCATGCATGTTTCAGTGTTATTTGCCTCGACGCGAGCATGGAAGTTGTTTAGCTCTTCTGGTAGGCTCGTGCCACTGGGCAGCTCTCAGCTGTGCTTCCCTTTGTAGTCTGTAATGGTTTGCAAGCCCTGCCACATCCGACGAGCATCAGAGCCGGTGTAGTACGATACGATCTTAGTCCTGTATTGAAGCTTTGCCTGTTAAATGGTTCGTTCGGAGGGCAAGGCGGGATTTCTTATAAGCTTCCGGGTTAGAGTTCCGCTCCTTGAAAGCGGGAGTTCTAGTCTTAAGCTCAGTGCGGATGTTGCCTGTAATCCATGGTTTCTGGTTGGGGTATGTACGTACGGTCACTGTGGGGACATTGTCATAGATGCACTTATTGATGAAGCCAATGACTGATGTGGTGTACTCCTCAATGCCATCTGTGCTAGTAAAACAGTCCTGTAGCTTAGCATCTGCTTCATCTGACCACTTTTTTTATTGATCTAGTCAATTGGTGCTTCCTGCTTTAATTTTTGCTTGTAAACAGGAATCAGGAGGATAAAATTATGGTCAGATTTCCCAAATGGAAGGCGAGGGAGAGCTTTGTATGCGTCTCTGTGTCTGGAGTAAAGGTGCTCAATAGTTTTTTTCCCCTCTGGTTGCACATTTAACATGCTGATAGAAATTTGGTAAAATGGAATTAAGTTTCCTGCATTAAACTCCCGGGCTACTAGGAGCGCCGCCTCTGGGTGAGCGTTTTCTTGTTTGCTTATGGCGGAATACAGCTCATTCAATACTGTCTTAGTGCCAGCCTCAGTTTGTTTTGGTATGTAAACAGCTACGAAAAATACAGATTAAAACTCTCTTGGTAGATAGTGTGGTCTACAGCATATCATGAGATACTCTACCTCAAGCGAGCAATAGCTCGAGACTTCCTTAGATATCGTGCACCAGCTGTTATTTACAAAAATACATAGTCCGCACCCCTTGTCTTACCAGACACCGCTGTTTTATCCTGCCGGTACAGTGTATAACCAGCCAACTGAATGTTGATAGTGTCGTCGTTCAGCCACGACTCTGTGAAGCATAAGATATTACAGTTTTGAATGTCCCGTTTATAGTTTAATCTTCCGCGTAGGTCATCGATTTTATTCTCCAAAGATTGCATGTTTGCTAGCAGAATGGAAGGAAGTGGGGGTTTATTCAATCGCCTACGAATTCTCAGAACGCAGCCCGCCCTCTGGCCCCTTTATCTCCGCCTCCTCTTCACGCAAATCACGGGGATCTGGGCCTCTTCCCGAGAAAGCAGTATATCATTCGCATGGGGCTTGTCCGACTCATTAAAGGAAAAAAAGGATTCTGCCAGTCCGTGGTGAGTAATCGCGGTCCTGATGTCCAGAAGGTATTTTTGTAACACTGCTCACACGTATTCATCCTAACACTGTTCATTAACATAACACTGCTCCCACATTTTACCATATTTGCTTTGATTTATGTTTCTAGTGGGTTTTTTTTCTAACTGAACCTGGGAAAACGGAACATAACCTTAGTGGTGTCCACCTCTCTTCCTGCTTCATCTCTTTCTCCTGCCCCAGATCCCCCCCATCCTCCCATCCACCCAACCTCTCTTCCTGCCTCATCTCTTTCTCCTGCCCCAGATCCCCCCATCCACCCAACCTCTCTTCCCGCTCATCCTTTCTTCCTGCCCCAGATCCTCCACCACCCAACTCTCTTCTGCCTTATCTCTTTCTTCTGCCAGATCCCCCATCTCCCCATCCACTCCACCTCTCTTCCTGCCCTCATCTCTTTCTCCTGCCACAGATCCCCTATCGTGCCATAGCGGTCAACCTCCTTTCCGCATCATCTCTTCTCCTGTCAGATCCCCCATCCCCACACCAAGGCGCGTGTGCTCTTCCTGCCTCATCTCTTTCTCCTGCCCGATCCCATCCCCAACTTCTCCTGCTCATTCTTTCTCCTGCCGCCAGATCCCATCCCCCATCACCCAACCTCTCTTCCTGCCTCATTCTTTCTCCTGCCCCGATCCCCCCATCCACCCAACCTCTCTTCCGCCTCATCTCTTTCTCCTGCCCCAGATCCCCCATCCCACCCCAACTTTTCCGCTCATCTCTTCTCTGCCCCAGATCCCCCCATCACCCAACCTCTCTCCGCTCATCTTTTCTCCTGCCCAGATCCCCCATCCAATCCCCCAACCTCTCTCCCGCCTCATCTTTTCCTGCCCAGATCGCCATCCACCAACCTCTCTTCCTGCCTCATCTCTTTCTCCTGCCCACCCCATCCCATCCACCAACTCTCTTCTGCTCATCTCTTTCTCCTGCCCAGATCCCCGCATCCCATCACCAACCTCTTTCCGCTCATCTCTTTCTCCTGCCCAGACCCCCATCCCCTCCATCCCCAACCTCTCTTCCAGCCCCTCATCTCTTTCTCCTGCCCAGATCCCCCCCCCATCCACCAACCTCTCTCCGCCTCATCTCTTTCTCTGCCCCAGACCCCTTCCCCCCCATCCACCCAACCTCTCTTCCTGCCTCATCTCTTTCTCCTGCCCAGATCCCCCCATCCCCCCATCCACCACGCCTCTCTTTCCCTGCCGCATCTCTTTCTCCCTGCCCAAGAACCCCCCCATCCCCCCATCCACCCAACCTCTCTTCCTCGCTCATCTCTTTCTCCTGCCCAGATCCCCCATCCCCGCCATCCCACCAACCTGCTCTTCCTGGCCGTCATCTTTTCTTGCGATCCTTCCTCATCAGCCACTCTCCCCCAGTCATCTCCTCCTCCCAGTCCCCCACCCCAAAACCTCTCTTCGCTGTCACTCTTTCTCCTGCCACAGAACCCCCCATCCCCGCCCATTCCACCCAACCTCTCTTCACTGTTCATCTCTTTCCCTGAACCCCAGATCCCCCCATCCCCCCATCCACCAACCACCCTTCGTAGTGTGACCACCGTCCTCCTTGTCAATCTCTTTCTCCTGCCCCAGAATCCCCATCCCATCACCAACCTCTCCCCTGCTCTCTCTTTCTCCTGCCCCAGATCCCCCATCCATCTCCACTCGTTCCCCATCCTTTCGACCCCATACCTCTCTTCCTGCCTCATCTCTTTCTCCTGCCAGCCCAGACCTCCCATCCACCCAACCTCTCTCCCGCCTCAATCTCTTTCTCCTGCCCCAGATCCCCCCATCCCCCATCCACCCAACCTCTTCTTCCTGCCTCAATCTCTTTCTCCTGCCCCAGATCCCCATCCTCCCATCCCCACTCCCCCCTGCGGTCATCTCTTTTTCTTCCTGCCCGCAGATCCCCCACCATCCACCAATCCCTCCTCCTGCCTATCTCTTTCTCCTTGCCACCAGATTCCCGCCCATCCTCCATCCACCCAACCTCTGCTCTTCCCGCTCAATCCTCTCTTTCTCTGCCCCGGATCCCCCCATCCTCCCTCACAACCCCTCCGACATTCTTCTGCCTGCCCAATACCCCTCCCCTCTTCCTGCCTCATCTTTCTTGCTCCCCCATTCCTCATCCACCCAATGCCCGCTATCTTCTGCACATCCCCCATCCCCCCATCCACCCAACCTTCTTTCCTGCCTCATCTCTTTTCCTGCCCCAGAACATCCCCCCATCCACCCAACCTCTCTTCCTGCCTATCTCTTTCTACTGCCCGACCCAGATCCCCCATCCACCCAACCTCTCTTCGCTCCTCATTCTTCTCCTGCCCAGAACCCCCCATCCCCCCATCACCCACTCTCTTCCTGCCTCATCTCTTTCTCCTGCCCCAGAACCCCCCATCCCCCCTTCCACCCACTCCTCTTCCTGCCTCATCTCTTTCTCCTGCCCCAGAATCCCCCATCCACCAACCTCTCTCCACCGCCTCATCTCTTCTCCTGCCCAGATCCCCCCCATCCCCCATCCACCAACCTCTCTCCGCCTCATCTCTTTCTCTGCCCAGATCCCCCATCCCCAACCTCTCTTCCGCCTCATCTCTTTCTCCTGCCTCAGATCCCCCCAATCCACCCAACTCTCTTCTGCCTCATCTCTTTCTCCTGCCCCAGACCCCCATCCCCCCCATGCCACCAACTTGCTCCCCGCCTCATCTCTTTCTCACTGCCCCAGATCCCCCCATCCCCCATCCCCCAACTCTCTTCCTGCTCTTATCTCTTTCTCCTGCCCCAGATCCCCCCCATCCCCCATCCACCAACTCTTCCTGCCTCATCTCTTTCTCTGCCCAGATCCTGCTCCATCACCCACTCGTCTCTGCCTCATCTTTGCCGCCCCCCATCCACCCAACCTCTCTTCCTGCCTCATCTCGTTCTCCTGCCCAGAATCCCCATCCCCCGAAACACCAACCACCTCACCCAACCTCTCTTCTGCTCATCTCTTTTCTCCTGCCAGAACCCCCATCCCCCATTCCACCCAACCTCTCTTCCTGCCTTCATCTCTTCTCCTGCACCAGATCCCCCATCCCCCCATCACCAACCTCTCTTCCTGCCTCATCTTCTTTTCTCCTGGCCCCAGATCCCCCATCCACCCAACCTCTCTCGCCCGCCTCATCTCTCTTTCTCCTGGCCCCAGATCCCCTCCCCCACCTAATTCCTTTTATTTCCTACCGCCCCCCCCTTTCCTAAACCCCCAGATTATTTACCCTCCCTCTCTTCTTCCCTCTGTCTGTGTGCTTATTGGAGCAGACATTGATTCAATCAAAGGTGCTCATGAAGAAAACACTTTGGCTGGCGGAGAGGGAGAACAGGTGAAACAGGAAAATGCTTGGGGTTCCTTATTCCTTCCATGTGACCTGTCATGAGAAATGCTGTTTATTTGCGAACCTTTTGGCCTTCTGGAAGTGTTGTCACTGTCGACAAGCTGCAAAACTGAAATCTGATTTAAGAACTTAACTAAACCCTAAACTTAAACCATAACCTTATACCTAACCCTAACCATTATATACAGTGCATTCGGAAAGTATTCAGACCACTTGACATTGTCCACATTTTGTTACGTTACAGCCTCATTCAAAAATGGATTAAATACATTTTTCCCCTCATCAATTAACACACAATACCTTATAATAACAAAGTGAAAACAGGTTTTTAGAAATGTTTGCAAAAAGAAATACCAGAAATTCCTTATTTACATAAGAATTCAGACCCTTTGCTATGAGACTCAAAATTAAGATCAGGTGCATCCTGTATCCATTGATCATCCTTGATGTTTCTACAACTTGATTGGAGTCCACCTGTGGCTATTTCAACTGATTGAACATGATTTGGAAAGGCACACACTTGTCTATGTAAGGTCCCACAGTAGACAGTGTATGTCAGAGCAAAAACCAAGTCATGAGGTGGAAAGAATTGTCCGTAGAGCTCCGAGACAGTATTGTGTCGGGGCATAGATCTGGAGAAGGGTAGCAAAACATTTCTGCAGCATTGAAGTTCCCCAAGAACACAGTGGCCTCCATCATTCTTAAATGGAAGAAGTTTGGAACCACCAAGAAACTTCCTAGAGCTGGCCGCCCGGCCAAACTGAGCAATCGGGAGAGAGGAGCCTTGGTCAGGGAGGTGACCAGGAACCCAATGGTCACTATGACAGAGCTCCAGAGTTCTTCTGTGGAGATCAGAGAAACAAGATTCTCTGGTCTGATGAAACCAAGATTGAGCTCTTTGGCCTAAATACCAAGCATCATGTCTGGAGGAAACCTGGCACCATCTCTACTGTGAAGCATGGTGGTGGCAGCATCATGATGTGGGGATGTTTTTCACCAGTACGGAGGGGAACGAAGCAAAGTACAGATAGTTCCTTGATGAAAACCTGCTCCACCGTGCTCAGGACCTCAGACTGGGGCGAAGGTTCACCTTCCAACAGGACAAAGACCCTAAGCACACCGCCAAGACAAATCAGGAGTGGCTTCGGGCCAAGTCTCTGAATGTCCTTGAGTGGCCCAGCCAGAGCCCGGACTTGCAGCGGATCGAACATTTCTGGAGAGACCTGAAAATAGCTGTGCAGCGACACTCCCCATCCAACCTGACAGAGCTTGAGAGGATCTGCAGAGAAGAATGGGAGAAACTCCCCAAATACAGGTGTACCAAACTTGTAGGGTTTTACCCAAGAAGACTCGAGGCTGTAATAGCTGCCAAAGGTGCTTCAACAAAGTACTGAGTAAAGGGTCTGAATACATACACTACCGGTCAAATGTTTACAACACCTACTCATTCAAGGGTTTTTCTTTATTTTTACTATTTTCTATCTTTAATTAAACTACCACCTGATTGTAGGTACCTTTAAACTACCTCCTCATTGTGGATACCAAAGCAGCAAATTTGTCATTGTCTCTCATTCTTGATTTAGACTTTCTTTTAGAACACACACACACACTCTGAGACACAAACCGACACACCAGAACACACACACACCGAGACACACACACACTCCTCTGTATGACTCTTGACACAGATGTAATTAAGGCTCTCCTGTACAGTCTAGATTCCACAGCCTCTGTAATATCACTGCAGACTAAAGTGGATAAATTAATTCCCCAAAAAAAGGAATTTGCCAACCTGAAATATAAATTAAAGAACTCACACTCTCTGTAACCAACAGGCATCGAAAATTGATCCCGCAGATGGATATGACTGAGAAATAGCCAGAATGACCATGTGAATTAATTACAATTATTATGATTAATTTCGTGATATCCCATTGGTAGTTACAGTCTTGTCCCATCGCTGAAACTCGGGAGAGGCGAAGGTCGAGAGCCATGAGTACTCTGAAACACGACCCTGCCATGCCGCACTGCTCCTTGACAATCTCCTTAACACACCCAGAAGCCATCTGCACAAATGTGTCAGAGGAAACACCATACAACTGGCAACCGTGTCAGCGTGCATGCGCCCGGCCCGTCACAGGAGTCGATAGAGCTCGATGGGACAATGACATCCCGGTCGAGGCCGGCTGCAACACAGCCCGGGATCAAACCCGTATCTGTAGTGACGCCTCAAGATTAATTACAATTATTAAACATATATTTTATTGCTCCTAAGGTGCAGGTGTTTAACATGTGTGTTTAATATGTTTTTTCTATTATGTGTATGTATAGATCCTTGTTTTGTCCATGTAATAACGGATGATGCTTGTGGCGATAGAACTATTTCAAAATTGGGATCACTAAAGTACTGCTCGATAATACTATTGTGAGGCAGGTAGCCTAGTGGTTAAGAGCGTTGGGCTCATACCCGGAAGGTTGTTGGTTCAAATCCCTGTAAAATCTGCCGATGTACACTTGAGCAAGGCACTTAACCCTAATTAATCCCTTTAAGTCTCTCTGGATATCAGCTTCTGCTAAAATGTGTATGTAAACTCCATTTACTCACGATGTCAGTTGAAAGAAAATCCAAAAAGGTATCAAAAAATACTTGTTTAAGGATCTCCCACAGTTTTTTTGGTGGATACAGTATGTGTCAATGACTCACCCATGGGCTTCATTACCCTCATGCACTGAATTGGGCAGAAATAAAGTAAAACTCAATATTCTCTTCAGATCAATTCATGTTGAAATTTTTGTTCAACCATGTCCTTGAAGCAGAGGCAGAGGCAATAGTAAGCATTTTTAAAAACTCAAAACCAGTGGATGCTTCTCAGTTCAGATGTTACCAAATAATTGATGAAAACACATTGTTTTGCATTGAAGGTCTACAGTAGCCTCAACAGCACTCTGTAAGGTAACGCCATGGTGTAACCGGAGGACAGCTAGCTTCCGTCCTCCTCTGGGTACATTGACTTCAATACAAAA
>NW_019944050.1:12488-17488 GCF_002910315.2 Salvelinus sp. IW2-2015 | reverse complement strand
CACAAATTTTCTGTAGGCTTGAATTTTGTCCCTGATGTTGCCATCTATTTTGTGAAGTGCACCAGTCCCTCCTGCAGCAAAAAAAAACCACAACATGATGCTGCCACCCCCATGCTTCACGGTTGGGATGGTGTTCTTGTAATGATTCTCGTCTGGTGAAGGAGAAGAGGACCAAAATGCAGCGTGGTAAGTGTTCGTCATAATTTAATTGAAACTGAACACTACACAAAAATAACAACAAGGAGAAAACGAAACAGTTCTGCAAGGTGAACAGACACTAAAACAGAAAAATAAACACCCACAACCAAAATGGGGAAAACAGGCTACCTAAGTATGATTCTCAATCAGAGACAACGATCGACAGCTGCCTCTGATTGAGAACCATACCAGGCCAAACACAGAAATCTAACAACATAGAAAAAAGAACATAGACTACCCACCCCAACTCACGCCCTGACCAACCTAACACAAAGACATAAACAAGGAACTAAGGTCAGAACGTGACAGTTCTTCTGCCTGCAAGCCTCCCCTTTTTCCTACAAACATAATGATGGTCATTATGTCCAAACAGTTCTATTTGTGTTTCATCAGACCAGAGGACATTTCTGCAAAAAGTACGATCTTTGTCCCCGTGTGCAGATGCAATCCGTAGTCTGGCTTTTTATGGCAGATTTGGAGCAGGGGCTTCTTCCTTGCTTTCAGGGTATGTTGATATAGGACTTGTTTTGCTGTGGATATAGATACTTTTGTACCTGTTTCCTCCAACATCTTCACAAGGTCCTTTGCTGTTAATCTAGGATTGATTTGCACTTTTAGCATCAAAGTACGTTCATCTCTAGGAGATGAACGCAGCCTGAATAATTGGTCTTTATTTTGTAGATTTCTTCACCATTTCAACATGTAGCGACAGCCCCATGTTTTCTGATTTTGTCCTTTGGTAGAGTTGTAGTTTGAAACACTTCACACACCAGCATCACCCGGCATGTTTTGGTATAATGTACGTTTTGTCGGAAGTGGGTTTTCTACTCTTAGTAGAAAAGGGGGGCGTTCCATGATGCAGATATAAATGTCTGTGCTCACGGGGTGTGGTCACTGACTAGTTAAAACTTTATATGAAAACCCATACTCTCATTTAAAAGGCTAACATCACATTTCATCTTTTCAAAAGTATTCCTATACTCAATCATTTATTTCAGATGCAAATAATTGATAATGTATGCGAATAAACAAATAGTAATGTGTGTCTTCTGTCCTTCAGTTCAATTATTTAACCTTTTGATGTTACCGTACTGAAAAGTATTTCTCTGTGGTAACAAAGGGATTGTCAACCTTCATTTTGGCCGAGTGGGGTAAAGAGTTTTAGGTATTTATGACCGTCATTGACCTGTGGTGGGAGAGAGAGTGAAAGCTCTGTCGCATGTACATAGTCAATGGTAGGCTTTGAGGGGACTCCTATGGTAGGTACCCCTATAGCTCGTCTCTTGGCAGTAGTACTGTATACTACTTCATCACTGACTTTATCTTATATCTCCCTCTAACTTTAAGCATCAGCTGTCAGAGCAGCTTACCGATCACTGTACCTGTACACTGCCAATCTGTAAATAGCACACCCAACTACCTCATCCCCATATTATTACTTACCCTCTTGCTCTTTTGCACTCCAGTTTCTCTACTTGCACATCATCATCTGCACATCTATCACCCCAGTGTTAATGCTAAATTGTAATTATTTCGCCTCTATGGCCTATTTATTGCCTTACCTCCCTACTCTTCTACATTTGCACACACTGTACATACATTTTTCTATTTTATTTTATTTTGTGTTATTGACTGTACGTTTGTTTATGTGTAACTCTGTGTTGTTGTTTTTGTCACACTGCTTTGCTTTATCTTGGCCAGGTCGCAGTTGTAAATAAGAACTTGTTCTCAACTGGCCTACCTGGTTAAATAAAGGTGAAATAAATAAATTTAAGAACTGACCTCAACCCAGAGTCACTCAGAGCGTTCACAGTCTGCCCTCTGACACCCCTATCAGACCACAGCAAAATCACAGTATACTTGAACAGAGCAATACTCAAGCATGAGGCATCAAAGCCAAAGGAACTGAGTAATATTAAGAAATGCTATAGATGGAAGGAATGTAGTTTGGAAACCTACAAAAAAACAATTAGGCAGCAACAAATTCAATCCCTTTTAGACAACTTCCTGTACAACATGTTCCCCTGTAGTAGTGAAGGTGTAAACTTGACAGTAGAAAATCTTAACAGTAAATTTGACCTCTCAGCTTCCCTATCAAATCTAAAAATCTTAAATAGAAAACCGAAGAAAATTAACAACAATGACAAATGTTTTGATGAAGAATGCAAAAGTCTAAGAAAGAAATTGAGAAACCTGTCCAACCAAAAACATAGAGACCCGGAAAACCTGAGTCTACGCCTTCACTYTGGTGAATCACTAAAACAATACAGAAATACACTACGGAAAAAGAAGGAACAGCACGTCAGAAATCAGCTCAATGTAATTGAGGAATCCATAGACTCTAACCACTTCTGGGAAAATTGGAAAACACTAAACAAACAACAACACGAAGAATTATCTATCAACATTGGAGACGTATGGGTAAACCATTTCTCCAATATTTTTGGCTCTATAACAAAGAACAAACAGCAAAAACATATACATGATCAAATACAAATCTTAGAATCAACTATTAAAGACTACCAGAACCCACTGGATTCTCCAATTACCTTGAATGAACTACAGGACAAAATAAAAACCCTCCAACCCAAAAAGGCCTGTGGTGTTGATGGTAGCCTCAATGAAATTATCAAATATACAGACAACAAATTCCAATTGGCTATACTAAAACTCTTTAACATCATCCTTAGCTCTGGCATCTTCCTCAATAATTGGAACCAAGGACTGATCAACCCAATCCACAAAAGTGGAGACAAATTTGACCCCAATTAGTACCGTGGAATATGCGTCAACAGCAACCTTGGGAAAATCCCCTGCATTATCATTAACAGCAGACTCGTACATTTCCTCAGTGAAAACAATGTACTGAGGAAATGTCAAATTGGCTTTTTACCAAATTATCGTACGACAGACCACGTATTCACCCTGCACACCCTAATTGACAAACAAACCAAAATAAAACAAAGGCAAAGTCTTGTCATGCTTTGTTGATTTCAAAAAGCCTTCGACTCAATTTGGCATGAGGCTCTGCTATACGAATTGATGGAAAGTGGTGTTGGGGGAAAAACATACAACATTATAAAATCCATGTACACAAACAACAAGTGTGCGGTTAAAATTGGCAAAAAACACACACATTTCTTCCCATACGGCCATGGGGTGAGACAGAGATGCAGCTTTGCCCCACCCTGTTCAACATATATATCAACGAATTGGCGAGGGCACTAGAAAAGTCTGCAGCACCCGGCCTCACCCTACTAGAATCTGAAGTCAAATGTCTACTGTTTGCTGATGATCTGGTGCTTCTGTCACCAACCAAGGAGGGTCTATAGCAGCACCTAGATCTTCTGCACAGATTCTGCCAGACCTGGGCCCTGACAGTAAATCTCAGTAAGACCAAAATAATGGTTTCCAAAAAAGGTCCAGTGGCCAGGACCACAAATACAAATTCCATCTAGACACCGTTGCCCTAGAGCACACAAAAAAACTATACATACCTTGGCCTAAACATCAGCGCCACAGGTAACTTCCACAAAGCTGTGAACGATCTGAGAGACAAGGCAAGAAGGGCATTCTATGCCATCAAAAGGAACATAAAATTTGACATACCAATTAGGATCTGGCTAAAAATACTTGAATCAGTTATAGAACCCATTGCCCTTTATGGTTGTGAGGTCTGGTGTCCGCTCACCAACCAAGAATTCACAAAATGGGACAAACACCAAATTGAGACTCTGCATGCAGAATTCTGCAAAAAATATCCTCCGTGTACAATGTAGAACACCAAATAATGTATGCAGAGCAGAATTAGGCCAATACATGCTAATTATCAAAATCCAGAAAAGAGACGTTAAATTCTACAACCACCTAAAAGGAAGCGATTCCCAAACCTTCCATAACAAAGCCATCACCTACAGAGAGATGAACCCCTAAGCAAACTGGTCCTGGGGCTCTGTTCACAAACACAAACACACCCCACAGAGCCCCAGGACAGCAACACAATCAGACCCAACCAAATCATGTGCAAAAAATAGATAATTACCTGACACATTGGAAAGAATTAACAAAAAAACAGAGCAAACTAGAATGCTATTTGACCCTAAACAGAGAGTACACAGTGGCAGAATACCTGACCACTATGACTGACCCAAACTTAAGGAAAGCTTTGACTATGTACAGACTCAGTGAGCATAGCCTTGCTATTGAGAAAGTCCACCGTAGGCAGACCTGGCACTCAAGAGAAGACAGGCTATGTGCTCACTGCCCACAAAATGAGGTGGAAACTGAGCTGCACTTCCTAACCTCCTGCCAAATGTATGACCATATTAGAGACACATATTTCCCTCAGATTACACAGATCCACAAAGAATTTGAAAACAACCCGATTTTGATAAACTCCCATATCTACTGGGTGAAATACCACAGTGTACCATCACCGCAGCAGATTTGTGACCTGTTGCCACAAGAAAAGGGCAACCAGTGAAGAACAAACACCCTTGTAAATATAACCCATATTTATGTTTATTTATTTTCCCTTTGTACTTTAACCATTCGTTACAACACTGTATATATACATAATATCACATTTAATGTCTTTATTCCTTTGGAACTTCTGTGAGTGTAAGTTTAATTGTTCATTTTTTTTGTTATTTCACTTTTGTATATTATCTACTTCACTTGCTTTAGCAATGTTAACTTCTCTTGGATATGTGGGACTGTAGCGTCCCACCTAACCAACAGCCAGTGAAATTGCAGGGCGCCAAATTCAAAACAACAGCAATCTCATAATTAAAATTCCTCAA
>NW_019944050.1:0-9827 GCF_002910315.2 Salvelinus sp. IW2-2015 | reverse complement strand
CCCCTCCCACCTGACACCCCTGCTCCCTTCCTCCCTCCCTCCCCCCTCCCACCCTGACTACCCTGCTGCCTTCTCCTCTCCTCCCTCCCTCCCCCTCCCACCCTGCTGGCCTTTCCCTCCCTCCCCCCCCCACCCTGACTACCCTGCTGCCTTCCCTCCCTCCCCCCTCCCAAACTGACTACCCTGCTGCCTTCCCTCCCTCCCCCCTCCCACCCTGACTACCCTGCTCCCTTCCTCCCTCCCTCCCCCTCCCACCCTGACTACCCTGCTGCCTTCCTCTTCCCTCCCTCCCCCCTCCCACCCTGCTGCTTCTCCCTCCCCCCTCCCACCCTGACACCCTGCTGCCTTCCCTCCCTCCCCCCTCCCACCTGACTACCCTGCTGCCTTCCTTCCCTCCCTCCCCCTCCCACCTGACTACCCTGCTGCCTTCCTCCCTCCCCCCCCAAACTGACTACCCTGCTGCCTTCCCTCCCTCCCCCTCCACCTGACACCCTGCTGCCTTCCTCCCTTCCCTCCCTCCCCCTCCCACCCTGCTGCCTCTCTCCCTCCCCCCTCCCAAACTGACTACCCTGCTCCCTGTGTGTCTTACGTAGAAAAACCTTCGGATCCTAAATCAAATGCTTTGTCAGCAATTTTTTTCCTCTTCCATTTTTCTTTTCAACCTTACTTCTGCACTCAAGGCTGTATTTGTATAATGGACACGTTAGTGCTGTTAAAAGGCTTGGAAAAGGGAAGACATTTGTCATTTTCATTGCTGATTTGTTATCCGAGGCCATTGTGTCTTTGCTTTGTAGCTACGGCCAAGTCAAGTATATTGGGCTTTAAATTATTTTTTACACATTTTTCTAAACTTCTAAATCTACCTAAGAGTACAATGGTTGCCTCGTCCAGTTTGTATCATTCCAATTGTATACGGACTAATTCTAAAAAGAACTCCTAGTAGATATAGTTTGTTTTGAAGTAAATCTGACTGCATATTTCATTCCACTCATAATCTCTCTATTCTCTGCCCATCTCATGTTCTCTGTAGGTCAAGAGACTGAAGAAAACAATCAATTCCTGCACAATTAGTTTAGTCCGGTCCATTTAACACTGGAGAAGAAACACACAGCAAAGGCTCTTTTCCCCTGTTTATGCGCTTTGACCTAAACTTTACTTGCTGGCTCGGCTATTCTCCTTCACTTTGTGCTTATCAACACAGTTTGGTGGTGATCCGTAACCAGGCCAGCCACGACAGTCAGTAGGCAGTGTACAGGCAGTCAGTCATAGGTGGCAGTGTAACCAGGCCAGCACAGTACAGTCAGATGGTGCAGTGTAAACCAGGCCAGCACAGTACAGTTCAGTATGTGCAGTCTAACCAGGCCAGCACAGTACAGTTCTTCAGTATTGGGCAGTGTAACCAGCCAGCACAGTACAGTTCAGTAGGCAGTGTAACCAGCCAGCACAGTACAGTTCAGTTTGTGCAGTGTAACCAGCCCAGCCAACAGTACAGTTCAGTTTGGTGGCAGTGTAACCAGCGCCAGGCCCAGCACAGTACAGTTCATTTTGGTGCAGTTAACCAGCCAGGCCAGCACAGTACAGTTGGTGGCAGTGTAACCAGGCCAGCAGCAAGTACAGTTCAATTGTGGCACGTGTAACCAGTCCAGCACAGTACAGTATCAGTTTGGTGGCAGTGTAACCAGGCCAGCACAGTACAGTTCAGTATGGTGGCAGTGTAACCAGGCCAGCACATACAGTTCAGTATGGTGGCCAGTGTAAACCAGGCCAAGCACAGTACAGTTTCAGTTTGGTGGCAGTGTAACCAGGCCAGCTCAGTACAGTTCAGTGTTGGTGATCCGTAACCAGCCAGCACATAAAGTCAGTATGGTGGCAGTGAACCAGGCCAGCACAGTACAGTTCAGTATGGTGGCAGTTAACCAGCCAGCACAGTACAGTTCAGTTGTGGCAGTTAAACCAGCCAGCACAGTACAGTTCAGTATGGTGCAGTGTAACCAGGCCAGCACAGTACAGTTCAGTAATTGGTGGCAGTTAACCAGGCCACACAGTACAGTTCAGTTTTGTGGCAGTGTAACCAGGCCAGCAAGTACAGTTCAGTATGGTGCAGTGTAACCAGGCCAGCACAGTTACAGTTCAGTATGTGGCAGTGTAACCAGGCCAGCACAGTACAGTTCAGTTTTGGTTCAGCTCATATTGTGATAGGCTGAGTTTAGAAGAGGGCTTTCAAAATAGGTCTGTAGAGGTATAGCAGCACCCTTGACTGCAATTACTTTTTCTGTCAAAGGCTTTCGCTGTTGACATTGATTACTAAGTAAGTCAATCAACCACTGGAGATGATCACAAGGTGCTTAGGACCACTTCACAACGTGGATGTGTGGATGTTGGAAGTTACAAAAGCACATATTTATCCTCTTTAAAAAAAAATACAACCTTACATATGTTTCACACACCTACTGTAAGGGTTGTCCCAGAATTCCACTGTTAAAACAAGCCCCTCTAGATCACACACACTAAGTATGATTTACATATGCATGGTGATGTCGAGAGGTCATTTCATTTGTCCCGGCAGGTCATGTTGTGGGGGGGGGGAGGATGATCACTTGTAGATCAATTTTAAGTGTCACGCTAATTAATGTTATCTCACTAACTTATTCAGCCTGTGTTCGACTCCAATTGCTTGTAATTAAGGCAATGTGTTCTTTCACGGTATCCCGGCACATCGAACACAGCATGTCCGATGACAGCCTCTGGCTTCGGCAGTTTAACATGATTAACGGACCGGGGCACACAGCGTTGTGCGTGACGCCGCAAATCACAGAGAAACGGGCTCGGGGGGGGGGGTCAGAGAGGCAAACGCGGGATGCAAGGTTCTAATGGAAGCTGTCGATAGGTGATGAGATGTTGAAGCTGAGGGAGAGGTTGGGTGTGTTTAACCTTTGCCAGGTATATTGTGGTTTCGTCATCTACTAACCTATTAGTAAAGTGCTTCCACTATCTGCAGAATAGATACATATTATTTGAGACAGAAATAGACGAGGAGGCTATGTCTGGATGCAGCAACACACACACACACACACACACACACACACACACACACACACACACACACACACACACACACACACACACACACACACACACACACACACACACACACACACACACACACACACACACACACACACACACACACACACACACACACACACACACACACACACACACACACACACACACACACACACACACACACACACACACAGGAAGGGAAATGAGGAAATGAGAATGTATAAGTATGAGGAAATGAGAATGTGATAAGTATGAGGAAATGAGAATGTGATAAGTATGAGTCAAATGAGAATCTGATAAGTATGAGGGAATGATAATCTGATAAGTATGAGGGACATGATAATCTGATAAGTATGAGGAAATGAGAATGTGATAAGATGAGGAAATGATAATCTGATAAGTATGAGGAATGTCGCTACACGGCTCAGCCCAAGGTAATCATTTCTGACTCGGGCACCTAGAATATTCAACTCGAATTCACCTTCACAAACTGGAATCACGATGGGTTCAAATGCCAAGCTGTGCTCTATGAGAGATGCAGCTCTGTAAATTGGCCCGTCTGTCATCAAGATGACATTTGTTTCTTTTGTGCATGAAGGCTAATCTGCTTCCCTATCTGCATCTTTATTATCAGGGTTATTTTCAGCTCTGAATGGAGGCACGTCGCAATCAGAATGACATTTAGATCTCTTATTCTTCTAGCTCTCGCTCTCTTTGTGTGTTGTGTGTCTCTCTCTCCTCTCTGTGTGTGGTGTGTGTGTGTGTGTGTGTGATGTGTGTGTGTGTGTGTGTGTGCGCGTGCGTGCGTGTGCGTGCGGCCGTGCGTGCGTGCGTGCGTGCGTGCGTGCGTCTGTAGATGGTCAGTCTGTAGATGGATTTCAGTCTGTAGATGTAGTTCAGTCTGTAGAGGAGTTCAGTCTGTAGAGTGTCAGTCTGTAGAGTTCAGTCTGTAGAGTTCAGTCTGTAGAGTCAGTTTTAGATGGAGTTCAGTCTGTAGATCGATTTCATCTGTAGAGTTTCAGTCTGGCAGAGTTCAGTCTGTAGATGGAGTTCAGTCTGTGAGCATGGAGTTCAGTCTGTAGAGTTCAGTCTTGTAGAGTTCAGTCTGTAGAGTTCAGTCTTTAGATGGAGTTCAGTCTGTAGAGCATTCAGTCTGCAGAGTTCAGTCTGCAGAGTTCAGTCTGTAGATGGAGTTCAGTCTGTAGATAGGAGTTCAGTCTGTAAGTGAGTTCAGTCTGTAGATGGAGTTCAGTCTGTAGATGGAGTTCAGTCTGTAAGGAGTTCAGTCTGTAGATGGATTCAGTCTGTAGAGTTCAGTCTGTAGAGTTCAGTCTTAGATGGAGTTCACTGTAGATGGAGTTCAGTCTGTAGATGGATTCAGTCTGTAGATGAGTTCAGTCTTAGATGGAGTTCAGTCTGTAGATGGAGTTCAGTCTGTAGATGGAGTTCAGTCTGTAGAGTTCAGTCTGTAGATGGAGTTCAGTCGTGATGGAAGTTCAGTCTGTAGAGTTCAGTCTGTTAATTTCAGTCTGAGAGCTCAGTCTTTAGATGGAGTTCAGTCTGTAGATCGATTTCAGAGAGATCTGTAGAGTTCAGTCTGTCCAGAGTTCATCTGTAGATGGGAGTTCAGTCTGTAGATGGAAGTCAGTCTGTAGAGTTCAGTCTGTAGATGGAGTTCCAGTCTGTAATGCGAGTTCAGTCGTAGATGGAGTTCAGTCTGTAAAGATGGAGTTCAGTCTGTAGAGTTCAGTCTGTAGATGGAGTTCAGTCTGTAGATGGAGTTCAGTCTGTAGATGGAGTTCAGTCTGTAGATGGAGTTCAGTCTGTAGAGTTCAATCTGTTTGGGCTTCTTGTGGTCAATTTGTGGTCTACAAATGATTTGTAAGTATATTCCTGCCCCCCGACTATCCTCGGGCTAACATACTACACACTGGAACTCTCACACACTGGCCATTAACTTCCAACAGGCTACTTTCGCCTATATATCACATTAATCTAGTTGATTATCAATGCTGTAGACCAAGTATTCCCAAACTGGGTGGGGGTACGCGCAATGCCGTCCGGGGTACGCCAAATAAAAATGTGATTTCACATTCAAATACAGGTCGCCTAGTCAAATAATTAATATCCAATCACATTAACCATTATTCTTTCTCGCTAACGGTCCGTAAGTAGCCAAACATAGCTGCTGCTCATTCCATTTGCTCAAAAATAGATGAATGCTTAAAAAAAAGTAAGTCCCGTGTCCATAGAGACGCACCCCAGCTCTACTGGAAGTACTGCTAGTACCAGCAGTACTGCACCTGTCGACAACACAAGTTGTTCTGCTTCCACAACCACATACAATGCTAGCATCAGTAATTCTACATTTGTTGTTAGCCCAGCTAGCATGGACACCGACAGTTGTGAATCTGATCCAGCTGAAGAGCTACAGCCTGAGAAAGCACCGAACAACAGACATGGATGTCGGACCATCGAAGAGGCGCAAATATGATGAGAACTACATTGATTTGGGGTTCACTTATATTAGGGGATGTGCCTTTCTTCAGCCACAGTGTGTTATACGTGTAAAAGTACTATCTCACAACTCGATGAAACCACTCTTGTGCAGACATTTGGAAACAAAACATGCCAATTTGAAAAATAAGCCACTGAAGTTTTTCGAACGAGAATTAATATGACTTTCGAGTAGTAAGACATGTATAAAAGCAACAGATATCATTAATAAGAAGTGGCTAGATGCGTCTTATATGGTGAGCTACCAAGTGGCTAGCAAGCCCCATACTATTGTGGAGGACTTAATTCTTCCTGTTGCCGTGGATATGGCTGGGACAATACTGGAGGAAAAGGCAAAAAAAACTATACAGACAATGACTTCATCAAACAACACTGTTTCACGATGCATCAGTGACATGGCAAGAGATGTTTTGAAACAATTACTGCTTCACATACAACCCAGTGAATTCTATGAGTTACAGCTGGGTGAGTCAACAGATGTGGCGGGCCTGGCACAGTTCCTGGTATATGTCCTTTACGTTTATGGGTGGTCAACTAAGGAAGACATCCTCTTCTGGAAACCAGGACAACAGGAGAGAATATTTTTTAAAGTACTGGACAGCTTTGTGACATCAAATGGACTTTGGTGGTCAAGATGTATTGGGTATCTGTACTGATGGCGCAAAAGCCATGGCACGGAGACATAGTGGAATGGTAACGAGCGTGCAAGCAGTTTCTCCTGACGCCACTTGGGTACACTGCAGCTTGCTACCAAAGGAATGCTGCCAAAGGAATGCATGACAGCTTGAAAGACGCTTTGGACAGTGAAAATGGTTAACTTTGTAGATCAAGGCCCCTGAACTATTGTGTATTTCCTGCACTATACAATGATATGGGCAGCGACCATGTAACACTTTTACAACATACAGAAGTGCGCTGGTTATCAAGGGGCAAAGTATTGGCACGTTTTTTTTAAACTGAGAGACAAGCTTAAAGTTTTCTTTACTGACCATCATTTTCACTTGTCTGACCGCTTGCATGATGACGAGTTTCTCACATGACTGGCCTTTCTGGGTGATGTTTTTTCTCGCCTGAATGATCTGAATCTAGGATTACAGGGACACTCCGCAACTATATTCAATATGCGGGACAAAATTGAGGCTATGATTAAGAAGTTGGAGCTCTTCTCTGTCTGTATTTTAACATGGACAAAACACAGGTTTTTCCATCATTGTATGATTTTTTTGTGTGCAAATGAACTCAAACTTACAGACCATGTCAAACGTGACACAGTGAAGCACCTGAGTGAGTTGGGTGTGCAATTACGCAGGTACATTTCCGAAACGGATGACACAAACAACTGGATTCGTTATCCCTTTCATGCCCTGCCTACAGTCCACTTACCGATATCTGAACAAGAGAGCCTCATCGAAGTTGCAACAAGTGGCTCTGATTAAAATGTTATTTAATCAGTGCCACTGCCAGATTTCTGGATTGGGCTCAGAGTATCCTGCCTTGGCAAATCGTGCTGTTAAGACACTGATGCCCTTTGCAACCACATACCTCTGTGAGAGTGGATTCTCGGCCCTCACTAGTATGAAAACTAAAACAGGTACAGACTGTGTGTGGAAAATGATTTAAGACTGAGACTCTCTCCAATACAACCCAACATACAGAGTTAAATGTATGTGCATCCTTTCAAGCACACCCTTCTCATTATTCACCATTTTCGATGAACAAATAAAGTTTTATATGTAAGATGGCTAAATAAAGAGCAAAATTATTGATTAATATTATGTTATTATTTGTGCCCTGGTCCTAAAAGAACTCATTGTCAATTCCCACGAGCCGGGTTGTGACAAAGACTCACACTCATTCTTGTTTTTAATAAATGTATCATATAGTGTGTGTGTGTGGCAGGCTTACAATGATGGCAAAAAAAAAACATTTCAGAATGCGCTGACCCTGGTGCTCGAGGGGGTATGCAGCTGGAGGTTGAGTGTTTGTACGGGACTATAAAAAGTTTTGGAACCACTGCTGTAGACCATACTATTTACTAAGAGAGTTTTCGTCTATATTTTTCATAGCTGTATATTTACCACCACAAACCGATGCTGACACTAAGACCAGACTCAACAAGCTGTATAGGGACATAGGAAAACAAGACAATGCTCGCCCAGATGCGGCTCTCCTAGTGGCTAGTGAATTTAATGCAAAGCTGAAATTGTCTTACCTAATTTCTACCGGCATGTCACCTGTGCAACGAGCGGCAAAACGAGACTAGATCACACAGAGACACACACAAAGCTCTTCCTCGCGATTCTGACCATGACTCTATCCTCCTGATTCCTGCTTACAAGCAAAAACTCAAACAGGACGTACCAGTGTTCTGATGAAGTGGATGGTAAGCAACAGGACTGTTTTGGATAGCAGAGACTGGAATATGTTCCTGGATTCATCCGATGGCATTGAGGAGTTTACCTCATTAGTCACCGGCTTCATTAATAAGTGCATCGACGTCATTGTCCCCACAGTGACCGTACGTACATATCCCAAACAGAAGCCATGGATTACAGGCAACATAAGCACTGAGCTAGAGCTGTCACTTTCAAAGAGTGGGACACTAATCCGGACACATAAGAAATCCTGCTACGGCCTTTGACTAACCATCAAACAGGCAATGTGTCAATACAGACTAAGATCGAATCCTACTACACCGGTTCTAACGCTTGTCAGATGTGGCAGGACTTGCAAACTCTTACGGTTTACAAAAGGAAACCCAGCCACAAGTTGCCCAGTAACAAAAGCTACCAGATGGGCTGAATGCCTTCTATGCTCGCTTCAAGGCAAGCAACACTAAACCATGCATGAGTGAACTAGCTGTTCCAGCTAGCTAAACATACATGTTTCTGAGGTAACTGAAAGTTAGTCTCACAAGTCAGACAAACTGTTTCCAAAATAAAAGACTGGAAATCATAGCTTTGTGAAACTGGTCTACTGAGCAGACAGAAAAGAAAAAAAACAGAATTGTAACCAACTCAAGCATGGCCCTTCAAATACTTATTCACAGCTTCAACTGCTGTTCAGACAAAAAACACAAAAATACTCCTGTGATCACGCTCTCTGTAGCCGATGTGAGTAAGACCTTTAAACAAGTTAACATTCACTAGACCGCAGGGCCAGACGGATCAGCACCTGGCAAGTGTCTTCAGTGTCATTTTCAACCTCCCTGACCCAGTCTGTAATACCTACATGTTTCAAGCAGACCATCATAGTCCCTGTGCCCAAGAACGCCAAGGTAACCTGTCTAAATTACTATCGCCACGTAGCACTCACACGTGTAGCCATAAAATCGTTTGATAGGCTGGTCATGGCTCACATTAACACCATCACCCTCAGGGGTGCATGCTTAGTCCCCTTCTGTACTCCCTGTTCACCCAACGACTGTGTGGCTGTGTACGACTCCAACACCATCATTATGTTTGCCGACAACACGACGGTGGTAGGCCTGATCACCGCAGACGATGAACCTGGGAGGAGATCAGAGACCTGGCAGTCTGGTGCCAGACAACAACCTTTCCCTCAACGTCAGCAAGACAAAGGTTCAAGATTTGGCACGGGCCCTCTGATCCTCAAAAAAGTTCTTCAGCTGCACCCTTGAGAGCATCTTGACTGGGTGCATCTTTGCTTGGTATGGCAACTGCTTAGCATCCAACCACTAAGCGCTACACAACCGCTACACAACCGCTACACAACCACAAAGCGCTACAGAGGGCAGTGCCTACGGCCCAGTACAACACTGGGGTCGAGCTCCCTGTCATCCAGGACCTCTATACCAGGCGTTGTCAGAAGAAAGCCCTAAACATTTTTCAACGACTTCAGCCACCAATGTCATAGACTGTTACTCTGCTACTACACTGCAAGCAGTACTGATGCACCAAGTCTGGGACCAAAAGACTCCTGAACAGCTTCTACCCCCAAGGCAAAACACTGCCGAACATTTCATCAAATGACTTCCCCAAATGCATTGTCCCCCTTTTTTTGTGCACTGACTCTCTTGTACTGGCACACCGGAGTCTACCCACAAACTCACACATACTACACTGACACTCCAACACACACACTACATATGCTCTCACACACAAAACACACACGCGCACATGCATACTGTCGCAACGCACAGCCCGGCCAGCCAGAAAGCTAGGTCCCCCTCACACACACACACACACACACACACACACACACACACACACACACACACACAC
>NW_019944049.1:62822-89376 GCF_002910315.2 Salvelinus sp. IW2-2015 | reverse complement strand
AGACAGAGAGGAACAAGGCCTCCATATAACCTCTTGCTTCTGACATAATACATCTGATCGTTTGAGACGAATTGAGTAGCAGGGTTGTAATCAATTCCATTTAAATTCCAGTCAATTAAGGAAGTACACTGAAATTCCCGTTCAGTAGGAACATTTGAAATTGGGTTTACTTTCTGAATTGACTGGAATTGAAATTGAATTGACCCCAACCCTGCAGAGTAGAATCATCACAACACCACAGTATGACTCAAATGCAGACCTTCCTCCAAGTGCAGCGGACTTCTGTGGTGTGCAGGAAAGCCACAAATTGTGCCATCCACATCCAGCCGAGTAGGCCTTACTCTAGAGAAGTATGGGGTTACTTCATCTAACTTTCACTGTGTTGATGACACATTTCAGACTGTTTAGGGGTCGCTTGTGATTAGGGCTGAGAAGACACCAGTATTGTGATACTCGTTAGTATAGTGGCAAGGAAACAAAGCACGAATCGACGTTAACTTCGTTGGGAAAACAGCCCTAATGTTGGAAACAAACACAAATATGTTTGCATCCATAATCACATTTATTTCCAAAGCTATAGCATCCAATAGTTTACATACAGCAGGTTTTCAAAGGACCATAAAGTTCATTTTTGCCATGGGGGGAAAAAAATAGAGTTTCACTGGTATGTCACAGCCCTACTTGACTGTTGGTCTCACATCATAATAAACAAGAGAGCACTGCCAGGGGAATCCACCGTCTTTATTAAGCCTCTAAATGTAATATCTATGTGGTTTTAGGAATAAGACTTCTGTGCTACTGCCAGTGGAGTAACAGCCAAAATACGGCTTTTGGTTTAGAGAGAGTGGCAAGGGCAAAGACTGGGGAGTAGATTCTAGCAGAACATTATGGTCCTTGCTAAAACATTGTGATATGTTTGCAAGCCTACCCACAGCTTTGAAACTACAGTAGCTAGCTAGTTTGCACGTATGAATATACTAACATAGACAGCAACCAAACAAGTAGCTATTAAGCTCAATACTACCTAGATTAGCTTGATTTTCAGTAGATTGCATCTAGTTTGCTGGAAAACACTCTTGCTGTAAAGGTTTTGGTCATAATAGGCAAGTTAGCAATCGACTTATGTCCACGATAACTAACTAGTACCTGGCTAGCTAGCCTAGTTAGTCAAAATGATTGTGTGATGTGCGTATCTGTTTGGCATTACCGATACACCATTGTATTAAACTAGTTATTAAAACCTGACTTGATTCATTTTTTAATTACCCAGGTAATGTATCGTTTAGGGCTGTGTTTACACAGCTTCAACACGCTAACCACGGCACCGGGGATAAGCTAGCTAGGCCTGATACACTTCACCTGCTCTCCTAGTTACTTATGGTTAACGTTATGTTACCTAACGATAGCCAGCTAAATTAGCAAACTGTCTTCCTGTCCTGGCATTGTCGTCGTCGTTGACAGTGGATTATATAACAGCTATAACGTTAGAATTATAAAAGCAAAAATAGAAGTTAAGATTTAGCTAGGGTTTTGCAAAGAAAGTTCACGTTAGGGTTAGCAGTAACTGGTGTCGCAGCTAAGTTAATTAGCCACCWAGCTAAAGTTAGCTATGACAGGCACCTTTGGTTAATTTATGTTAGCAAGTTCTTGTTACGTCAACCAACTAACGTTAACTTAGTTAGCCAGTTACCTGCATGGGATGCCTAGTTAGTTAGCCAACCTTTCAAAATGCAATTACCGTAATATGTACATTTGGCTTTGCTAACTAGCCTACCTACGGTAGATATCACAAGATTCAGGAAGTTAGCTAGCTACAATGTTAGTAACTAGCAGTTGATTTGTCGCTGTGGCCCCAGCGAGGCAACTTTTGTACGGTGAATTGTCGATGGTAAATAAAAGTGTAAAGAGGGAAAAAAATTATGTTTAAAAATGAGCAGCAACATGAACATTTCCCAAGTACCCCAAAAAATAATACGGCAACTCCTTAATCCGTACTTTACCGTCGAGAACGATGCACATTTCCTCCAACACATCAACATTTTTTGCAAAACAAACGAAGAGACTAAATCGTTTACCTTCTCCTGTTCTGTTTTAAGACACGGAAATTCCAAATGCAATGTTTATGTAATTTTCTTCAATTTTACTCCTCTCTCTCCTTGCCTGTCGTCTCTTTAGCYAAGTCTCGCCACTGCCGGTAAAAARAAGAAGGCAACAAACCGAACAGAACATTTTGCTACAGCTGCGCTGTTCATCACCAGTCCAACCTGTGTGAAGATAGCCACAATAACGATTATCCACAATAGTGGAATTTGCGGTTYGTCTTCAAAATAAAAGTCTCACATTGAAACTGATCCATACAGATACTGTACAAATGGTGGAATAATGTAATATTTGGACTAGATAATGCTTAACAAGGTTGGATTGTTGTTAAATAGCTAAAGCATAAATACAATAATTAAATATTTTGACAATAAACAATACAAAAAAGTTTAAATTCCACTGTGGCTGTATTAAACTGCATAATTGTACTGGGGGCATACACATCTTCACTGTAGAGCCTTGCATATGGAGTGTGTACACATGAAATGGGGTATCAGCCTACTCMGTGACACCCACAGAACACAACTATTAGGAGAATGTTCCATCAACAGCCTACACAGAACAGGGTTGCCATGTTCTCAGAATGTTCCATCAACAGCCTACACAGAACAGGGTTGCCATGTTCTCAGAATGTTCCATCAACAGCCTAAAAGAACAGGTTTGCCATGTTCTCAGAATGTTAAGATAACACTGTTCTAGACACGTTTCTGTGTATCAGTTGTCAAGACGTCGCCTGCTGGTTCCAAAGAAATGGTCCCAAAGTGGGTCTCAAACCCAAAGCCACCAGCACCAATGATAAACGCCCTAATCACTGTCCCAATGAGGGATATCTTGAGGGCATGTGCTTATTGAGCCAGTATAGTTAGGCCCTGTCCTGAAGAAACCCTTAACCCCTCCACCCCAGTATAGTTAGGCCCTGTCCTGAATAACCCCTCCACCCCAGTATAGTTAGGCCCTGAATTAACCCCTAACCCCTCCTCCCTAGTATAGTTAGGCCCAGTCCTGAATAACCCCTAACCCCTCCTCCCCAGTATAGTTAGGCCCTGTCCTGAATAACCCCTAACCCCTCCTCCATTATAGTTTAAGGCCCGGTCCTGAGTAACCCCTAACCCCTCCTCCCCAGTATAGTTAGGTCCTGTCCTGAATAACCCCTAACCTTCTCCTCCCCAGTATAGTTAGCCCTGAATAACCCCTTAACCCCTCCTCCCCAGTATAGTTAAGGCCCTGTCCGGAATAAACCCCTAAACCCCTTCCCCCCAGTAATAGTTTAGGGCCCTGTCCTGAATAAACCCCTTAACCCCTCCTCCCCAGTATAGTTAGGCCCTGTCCTGAAAACCCCTAACCCCCTCCACTCCCCCAGGATGTTAGCCCCCCACGTCCTGAATAACCCCTAACCCTCCTTCCCCAGATAGTTAGCCCAGTCCCTGAATAAACCCCTAACCCCTCCTCCCCAGCTATAGTTAGGCCCTCTCCTGAATAACCCCTAACCCCTCCTCGCCCAGTATAGTTAGGCCCAAGGTCCTGAATAACCCTAAGCCCCTCCTCCCCATTATGAGTTAGCCCTGTCCTGACATAAACCCCTAACTCCTCCTCCCCAGATAGTTAGGCCCTTTGTCCTGAATAACCCCTAACCCCTCTCCCAGTATAGCTTAGGCCCTGTCCTGAATAACCCATAACCCCTCCCTCCCCAGTATCGTTAGTTCCTGTCCTGAATAAACCCACCCCTCCTCCCAGTTAGTAGGCCCTGTCCTGAATAACCCTAAGCGCGCGTGCGCTCCCCAAGTTATAGTAGCGCCGTGTCCTGAATAACCTTCTTAACCCCTCCCCCCAGTATAGTTAGGCACCTGTCTGAAAACCGCCTAAGCGTGCGCGTGCGCGCGCGCGCGAGTGATGAGTGTAGCGCGCGTGTCCTGAATAAACCCCTACCCCTCCTCCCCAGTTATAGGTTAGGTTAGCCCGTCCTGCATAAACCCTTCCTCTCCGCGATTATAGTTAGGGCCTGTCCTGAAATAAACGCCAACCCGCGCGAGCGCGCCATGGTAGTGCGTAGCCGCTGTCCTGAATAAACCCCTAAATCCCCTGCCTCCCAGACAGGGAGTATAGTTAGCGCCCTGTCCTGAAAACCCTAACCCCTCCTCCCCAGGTATAGTTAGGTCCTGTCGCTGAATAACCCCCTTAAACCCCTGGCCTCCCAGTATAGTTACGGCCCTGTTCTGAAATCAACCCTAACCCCTCGCTCCCCAGTTATAGGTTAAGGGTCCTGGTCCTGGATAACCCCTAACCCCTGCCCTCCCAGTATATAGTTAGCCCTGTCCTGAACTAACCGGCCTAACCCCTCCTTCCCCAGGTTATAGTTAGGCCCTGTCCTGGCATAACCCCTCCTCCCCAGTATAGTTTAGGCCCTGTCCTGAATTAACCCCTAACCCCTCCGTCCCAGTATAGTTAGGCCCGTCCTGGAATAACCCTAACTCCTCCTCGCCCAGTATAGTTAGGCCCTGTGCCTGAAATAACCCCTACCCCCCCTCCCCAGTATAGTTAGGCCCTGTCCTGAATTAAACCCCTAACCCCTCCTCCCCAGTATAGGTAGGTCCTGTTCCTGAATAACCCCCTAACCCCTCCTCCCAGTATAGTTAGGCCCTGTGCCTGAAGTTAACCCCTAACCCTCTCCCGAGTTGTATAGTTACGCCCTGTCCTGAACTAACCCCTAACCCCTCCTCCCAGTATAGTTAGGCCCTGTCCTGAATAACCCCTAACTCCCTCCTCCCCAGTATGGAGTGAGGCCCCGGTCCTGAAGTAAGCCCCGTAGGACGCGCGCGCCGTCCCCAGTATAGTTAGGGCCCTGTTCCATTGAATAACCCCTCCTCCCCAGTATAGTTAGGCCTGTCGGGCTGAATAACCCCCTAACCCCTCCTCCCCAGTGTGGAGAGTGTGTAGGCCCTGTCCTGATAACCTCGAAACCTCTCCTCCCAGGTTATAGTTAGGTCCTGTCCTGGAATAAATCCCTAACCCCTCCTCCCTCAGTATAGTTAGGCGCCGTCCTGAGATAACGCCCAACCTCTCCTCCCCCCGAGTATAGTAGCGCCTGTCGCTGAATAACCCCTCCTTCCCCGCGAGTATAGTTAGGCCCGTGTCCTGAATAACCTAACCCCTCCTCCCAGTATAGTTAGGCCCTTGTCCGACATAAACCCCTAACCCCTCCTCCCCCAGTTGTTGAGCCTTGTGCTGAATGCCTAGCTTCCAGATAGCTCCTGAAATAAACCCCTAGACCCCTCATCCAGCCAGGCATGTGTCGATCAGACAACGTGATAGGTGTGAGGAGAGTCATTAAAAACAGGTTAACATTGCCCCACCAACATTAGACAACTATACAGAAAAACCTTAAATGCTGCTGAAATAACTTAATAAAATCAATGATGAGAGAATAGTCAGATGAATTGATACCTGACAAACATGGTGCGCGTAACAAAGAGGATCGGACATGTACAATGTAATCATGTACGTCAAAATTTAAATTGAAAACACTATGTTTAAAAGCACTGTTTGTGTGAGTATCCTTGACAACAGACAAAAGAACTATGACTGGATCAGTGGTTCACCAATCAGGACCTTGATTGTCTCAGCAACAGTTAACAAGACGGATGTGTAAATAATTTTTTTAGAACACATTAATCTCAAGCAACGTCCGTCATGAAATGTTGTCTAAAACATCCATTTGTTATATTCTGAGAACATGGCAACCATTGTTGTTTGGTGGGACGTTGATGGATATTCCCTTTAATTTTGAGGGGTGAAACCGAAAATCCACTATTGTGTCTAATCCTATTGTGGCTAGCTTCTCACAGATTAATAAACTAGCTATCCTAACTTGTTTGGAGAATCGTTAGTCATAAACTCACTGGGGGGGGGGGGGGGGAAATGCTGTGCCGGCAACGCAGCAGCCTGAGGAAGTGGATATTTCTTGACAATCCACGTTTTAACCTTATATGCAGCCTACTGCATGATAGGCCTCTCTAGGCTACTATACACCGGCCCTATGTGCTTTGTAAGTTAGCAATAGTATCAATTGTAAGAGGATGTGAACTCTTGCTCAGTGTTATCAAACCATCTGCTAGTTTATGAGAGCTTCTCAGACGTGTATTTCCTATAGAGGTGTGAAGTCTCAAACCCTGTAGGTAGTTTCCACACTGCCCTTCTGTGTCTGAAGGGGACACAGTGCACACATGAAGCTGTGAACAGACAGCTGGACATCACAGGAGGCTACTGGGGAGAGAACGGCTCATAATAATATCCGGAACGGAGCAGATGGAGTGGCATCAACCACATAGAAACCATGTTTGATGTATTCGACAAATTCCGCTCCAGCCATTACCACAAGCCCGTCCTCCCCAATTAAGGGAACACCAACCTCCTGTGGTGGATAGACAGTATATTACCAGCAGGACTGAGTAGAACTGGGATGATAAACCAAAAATGATCTACCAAACCAACTACCTATCATGGACATTTTGCTGCTATTGTTCATTACGATAAATAACCTATAGGGCCCTACTAGAGATATGTGATGTTTGAAATGAAATAAGTTTGCTATTATGGGTGATTGTTAATGTGACAATTGATGGCTACAACATTCAAAGTAGTAGTTGTAGTAGTTTAAAGGGTAATATTAACTTTTTTTAAATACTGTGGTGCAAATTAATGTTATAAATGTATCTTTCTATTTATCGTTATCATGAGCATTTAGTACATCGATCGTGATATTGATTTTGGTCCATATCGTTCAGCTGTACACTCTGTAAAAAAGAAAAACGTATTCAAAGGGTTCTCCTATGGGTACAGCCAAAGAACCCTTTTAGGTTCTAGAGAGCACCTTTTATTCTAAGAGTGTAGGACTGACTGACAGTAYGTTCCCGATCTTGTGGATAGCCTTTGTTCTGGTCTAAGTCATGGGTAACTCTGAGCCAACTGTTTTCCTTTAGTTGTATAAGGAGCGTCTTTCTCAGGTTCATTCTCTCTGTTTTTCCTACTGGATTAGTATAGAGCATTTCACTTTGGCAGTTTCAGTTATAACATGTTGTTGCTTATAAGAAGTGTTTGTTTCTGTGGCCCATTTTTGTCTCTGTTACACTTCCATCAAAAGGCCAGACATGCCAGGCAGTGGTGGAGAAATGGCCATGTATTCCTGAACGCCAGCCTACCCAACATCACCTTCTCTCTGTGAGTGGAGCTGGGGAGAAGGACAGTGGGAACTACACCTTTATATGATCATATGGAACACCATTTGGGTCTTTGCATGTGTCAAAAATAAGCTTGTTGACCAATCAGGACCTAAATATGACCGCAGGTCACATAATAATGTAACGCGTTCGTGAATTTTTTTCCGTAGTTATTACACATTGATTACACTTTCACTCATGTTTCATCTGTCACAACGATTCATCGATATGTATGCTATGATGCTGGTAAAGTTGTCTCTCGCACATACAGTGTTGGTCATTAAAAAAAAGCTAGCTAGCTCATAAATGCAAACAATGTTCATCCCCAAAAACATAGCAAAACAACATCTGTTACCAGTAGCTGTAGTTAGTTAGCTAACTATAGAGCTAGGTGTCATCATCTAAAACAACCCGAATTTATAAGACAGTTAGTATTTGATAAATGGTTGTCGGACCCATCTATGTGAAGCTAGCCACAATAAGGATTAGCCACAATAGTGGACTCTGCGGTTAGCCTTCAAAATAAAAGTATGTCAGTGACGCAAATGAATACAAATAGTAGAATGTTATATAAAATCAACAAAAGACAATCATTTGTTAATTTCACAAAAATCTGTTGAAATTACACTGGATGTATTATACTTTAGAATTGCATTGGTGGCATCCTTATTTCGCTGTACAGCCTTACGTATGGATTGTGGATTAATGACATGGGGTATCAGTCTACTCAGTGACACCCAGAGAACATTAGCATCGTAGCTCTTATTGTGGGACTCTGAAAAAACTGTGAATTGAGCCACATTTATTGTCCACCTATGTGTATTGAACACTATTCCCAAGGAAAAACAATACTGCAGGGATGTTTTGGAGTCTGATAACTCTGAGGAGGACGTTGGGAAAAAAATATCTTGGGTATTGAGTAGACTGATAGCCCATTTCATTGATGCCCAATCCTTAGGTAAAGCTGTACAGTGTAATATGAATGTCAATACACACAATAGGCTGACTGGGGAGGTGATTTCACACAGTCACAGTCCCACGATAAGAGCTACAATGCTAATATTTGCGTAAACTCTTCCCAGTTGTGTTCTGTGGGTGTCACCGTGTAGACTGATACCCCTTTTCACTGCTTCACATTCCAACCTTGTTTAACATTATCTAGTCTACATATGGCATGATTCCACCAATTGTAACCTTCTGCATAACTTTCAAATAGGTACTTTTATTTTGAAGGCAACCCGCATCCTTATTGTGGCTAGCTTCACAACACACAGGCTGCTTATAACGTTAGCTTTGGGCAACAGGGTTTAGTAGCTGGCTAGCTATTTATTTTCTTGAACTGAAGTTCAGTTTCAATAGGCGAACAACAAGTGTCCACCTGGCTAATACTTACTCACAACGATTCCTAAATCATTGCTAAGAGTAATGGAAATGACTGCAGTTTCTACTTTACAGGCTGGTTGTATTGGTGCTAACTAGGTAGCAAGCTAACGCTAGCTAGCTACCCCAGAAGTTGCGGTCCAACACAATATTTTACAATTAAACTGTGTTATTTGACGTGTCAAATTAAAAGCTAATTTAACGTGTCAAATAGTGTTATTTGACGTGTATCTTTTTGACACTCAAAGACCCAAACTGCGTTCCATACCTATGGGACAGAGCCACCTCAGTGGTCGGAGGTCAGATATTCAACATGTAACAGGTGGTTCCGTGAACTTAGGCCTACATGATGAGTAACATTGTCTGAGAGTATTGTGTTAGCTCCCTGAGCCAGTGCCTAGGCTTCAGCTCAGTGTGTTAATACAGCCTTTTAGCAGACACTTATCCAAATGGACTTACGGTCATGCATGCATACACTTCGTTGGTGGGTGTGTGTGGTACCGGGAATCTAACCCACAAGCCTGACAGTGCAAGCGCCATGCTCTACCAACTGAGCCATACAGGACCACAGGTTTAAACCTAGTCAGGCACAACTGAGCCATACAGGACCACAGGTTTAAACCCAGTCAGGCACAACTGAGCCATACAGGACAACAGGTTTAAACCCAGTCAAGCCACAACTGAGACATACAGGACCACAGGTTTTAAACCCATACAGGACAACTGAGCATACAGGACCACAGGTTTAACCCAGTCAGGACACAACTGAGACATACAGGACCACAGGTTTAAACCCAGTCAGGCACAACTGAGACATACAGGACCACAGTTTTAACCAGTCACACACAACTGAGACATACAGGACCACAGGTTTAAACCCAGTCAGCACAACTGAGACATACAGGACCACAGGTTTAAACCCAGTCAGGCACACACTGAGACATACAGGACCACAGGTTTAAACCCAGTCAGGCCACAACTGAGACATACAGGACCACAGGTTATTTTATGTGTAGCCATTGGAGAACTGCGGGCGTAAGACGTTGCTACTCTCTACAAGAACTTTGCGCCCTGGAATTTATCAGAGAACTACTCGACGAATACGAGCACTGGAAGAATAGATGTGCATTGAAGCGAACTACTTCACGAGAATCAGTGCGTGCCACAGGCGCATTGCAATTGACGGAGCCCTCCCTCAGTTTCACGATAAGCACACCATTTAGGAAACAATCAGTATCGAGAACGACAATGGCCACCATGGTCGATATCTGTTGGGACCATATAAGACAAGACCGCTACGACCTCTTACAAGAGAGTCAATCAGGACCAATCTCAGAATGAACAGTATCATCACGTGATGCGCCAAATCAACGAGGGGTTAGAAAACATCATCTCCACACATGAGGTCCTATCGAGGTAACACGAGAATGCGCACTCTGTAGGCTCAGCTTAGAGATCTCCAATAGCAATAAGCGTACTGTAAACTTATCAACGCGTATCTTATATACTCAGTCTCTTAGGTCCACCATAGGCAACATGCGCTCGAGAACAAGTACTGGAGCATGAAAAGTGACCGGCAACCAGGTATCTTGCCAACGAGATCTAAAGCATACGCGATCACAAAGAACAGAGTCTATATTGAAACCTTCTCTCAGCGCATTAAATTATATCACACATATCTATGTTTGCAGTGTTTTAGCCGAATCAAATTGGGTTTATTCTAAAAAACCCGCTCTTTTTTCATTTAGTCGAATAGACCACAGCTACTGAGCATGCTACACACTGCCATAGGTGCGAGCCAGTTGCTGTTGGGACAACACCACGTACGAGTCTGGACTTTCGAGCGAGTTGAACAATGCGCACCCTACCCCGTGCACTCAAGACACCTGCGCGACTATTCGGTTCGTAGATCTCAAAGCTAACCGTTAGGCATTACCGCTCGAACGACCACTCAACTAAGGTTATTTATATACCGAACACACTCTGAGCTCTTGCAGCTAAAATCACAACTCTAATCTGTAACACTCAACTCTCAATTCACTAATGAGAAGACATTGTTTTACTAGATAAGAGCGCAGCAGTTTAAATACCCAAGCGTTCAAAGTACAGCACTATATGCTTGAATGATGCGAGTACTCGCTTGATGATCATGCGCATAGCAGTGCTTAGCAAAACAGAACCGCCAGTGCACAAGAGAAACTCTACAAAATCTTGCACTAAGGTACCATAATAACATGGAACACCTGAGAGCAAGAATGCTGATCTGGCAATTTTGTAAACAAAAGCTCTGCTACACTACACAGCATATCATAAAGGAGAGCCTACATTGTTTTACACTAACAGTAGGGGACCCTGTAGAAGGGTAGCAACCAACCCAACGCTATCGAGGTACGTATTGCCGGTATTCTTACATTGGGTGCGACTGTTCGTGAATGATTCTCCGATCCGGAGAGACGAGCAAAACTGAAGATACATATAAAGCACAAGGCGACCACAAGGTTCCGTCATTTGAGATACCTGTTTCTCTACCATCTGAGGTTGCTCTATTGCAGCAACTAGCAGAGCGTCTGGAGATGAGCACAAATACTTTCTACGCGATGTGCAAAGACAGTATATTATGGATGCATATCAATGTGAACCTCAAACTCGTCGCAGAAAAAAGGCACTGACTATGGCTAAACTGGCACAACAAAGACTACCGTCACAATCCAGCGAGATACACAACCTAAGAAATAGCTCATTTGTAAACATAAACCCTAAGTGACTAAAAGAAAAGCAGCATATGCGCACATTACCTCTGAATTAGGCGGAGTGAGCGATGTAACACACGTACCCAAGTGTTACTCTCTGTACAGAAACATCCCCCAGGCTATAACCCAATGGTATACAGTACCACAACACCATATTTAAACCGAGAAAAAAATCAATACAGAGTACGCACGGAGGGTGGAAATTTCAACTAAATATATATAGCCGCCCATGGCGAGACAGAGTTCTTATCCAATCTTTGGAAGACGACGGATCATCGCACGGACCCACATCAAGGACTATAATGAAAAACCCTATATCGCACAAAGTGTCACGACTCACCTCAATGAAACGACGATATCAGTTGACCACAGGTTTAAACCCAGTCAGGCACAACTGAGACATACAGGACCACAGGTTTAAACCCAGTCAAGCACACCTCACACATTTCTGCTCACTGTCCTTTTGTTAGTTATGTTCCAACATTCCCTCCATCTTGTGCCGTTCTCCATTCTTTTTATATCTTGGTTCCAATAGTTTATATCATTTTCTAAGAGGATGTCAGTTGGATATGCTCTCTGCTAGGTTTTGTATATCATACCTATGTCACGCCTGCTCACGCTCCCCCCTCCCTGGTGCTCAAGGGTGCCAAGGCTGCCCATCATTACGCACACGTCACCTTCGTTACGCGCATCAGCGCTTCATTTGGACTCACCTGGACTCCATCACTTTGTTGATTACCTCCCCTATATCTGTCTGTTCCTCAGTTTGATCCCTGTGTCAGCATTATTGTCGTTATGTTTCCCCTGTCTAGATGCTGTCCTTGTTTGTTTCATGTCAGTTATTTATTAAATGTTCACTCCCTGTACTTGCTTCTCGTTTCCCAGCGTCTGTCCTCACAACCTATCATATTAATATCCTTCCAATAATTTATATTATTTTTTAAGAGATTGTCAGTTGGATATACTCTCTGCCAGGTTTTATATATCTTACCTATTATTTGAATATCCTTCTAATAGTTTATATTATTTTTAGTTGTGACATACTTTCTAATGTATCTAGATACAACGTCTTTATTTTGTTTATTTCACCAGACCTCCTTACCTCTGTGCCCTCTGTCAATCCCCTTGAGCCAACGGTCAAGTCAAAGCCTGGCATGTGTGAGTGTGTGTGGTTGGGGTCCCGAGCCATGGTGAGACGTTCCTTCCCATCCACATGGTTCAACCCTTCTAGATGTATTACAGCTCTGACTTAAAACATGATTCCAGGTGGCCTTGCTTCTAGATGTATTACAGCTGACTTAAAACATGATTCCAGGTGGCCTTGCTTCTAGATATATTACAGCTCTGACTTAAAACAGGATTCCAGGTGGCCTTGCTTCTAGATGTGGTATCTAACAGGCTTGACTTAAACATGATTCCAGGTGGCCTTGCTTCTAGATGTTTTACAGCTCTGACTTAAAACATGATTCCAGGTGGCCTTGCTTCTAGATATATTACAGCTCTGACTTAAAACATGATTCCAGGTGGTTGCTTCTAGATATATTACAGCTCTGACTTAAAACATGATTCCAGGTGGCCTTGCTTCTAGAATATTACAGCTCTGATAAAACAGGATTCCAGGTGGCCTTGCTTCTAGATGTATTACAGCTCTGACTTAAAACATGATTCCAGGTGGCCTTGCTTCTAGATGTATTATTTCACTGGATGTTGTACGACATTGTACGGCTTATTTTAAATACAAACTGTGAAAAGTATGGAAAGTAATCAGTTATAATTTTTCAAGTGTTGGTGATCTTAGTTTAAAAGTTGACAGTTGGTCTTGATGTGTGTATTTGTGTATATTAATAACGTACTATTACATGATGAACTATTCTGCCTGATTCATTCCTCAACATGTAGTCTACTGCTCGGCTACAGCAGTAAACTTTTATTTAGTCATATCAGTTTGTCAGAATCACCTAATATTGTGGGCAGAAGACCCAAAAAGGGTCCATCAACAAAAGGTTTGGTGATGATGTTTCTGTTTTTTAGTTGTGGAATCCTCTCCCCACAACAATAAAATATATGTCTAACGATTGCTGCTTTCTCTTTGGGTAAAATACAGGTTGCATTACAGTAGAGTAGGCCTAGTCTATGACATTACAGTAGAGTAGGCCTAGTCTATGACTACAGGAGCGCATTTTGGGGTAAGGCGAAACCGCAGGACGGGAACGTAGGTTTTGGTGTACCAGAACTGTTTCCTTCCATTGCGTCACGCAGAACACCAATTGTTGCATCACAATAGCTTGGCGCACACCTGCCAGTAGTGTGTTCCAGGACATCCCGCTGTGGTCAGACTCACTGTATCCACCAGACAGCTCGGTAACAGTGTGACATTGCTTATTACTTCAACCCCAAGTTTCCTCTTGGTAAAGAACGCATTTATCTAAACAGCACTGGGTAGAAGATACATCTCCGTGCGCATTTTGCCCATCTTTCATCCTACAGTGGTCGTGGTGATGTGTGACTGAATTATGTTCGCCAATTCAGTCGAGGACCTTGGCCTCCGTACGCGAGTGCCCCGGCTCCTCCAAGCATCCGAGGAGGACTTAGGCTCAGAGGTGGTCACCGGGTACTTGAAACTATTCGTGGCTCTCTCCGTCCTCCTTTTCCTCTTCTGGGTTATCCCTCTGCGGAAAGATGATGTAAGTACCGTGCTGTTCGCCAAGCCCGTAGACGTAGCAGCAGGAAGACGTTTTGAGTAGAGGGCGCTGCAGGGGAGGGGTGGCGGTTGAAATAAATCACCTGCAGGCTAACAATAAAATACAATTCCTAATGTGATGAGCAGCCTAAGCATATAGGACAAGATTCGGTAACAGTAGTCACTGCAGTCTAAAGTTAATTGAAATAAATGTGGCAATTTTATAACTGACATGCAGATCGGTAGAAATGGTAGGATAAATTGTTAGCTTCCCCTAACCTGAAACTCACAACTGCCTAGGAATTGACCGTTGTGAACAGAGCGCATATTTATTTGTACTGCATAATTACAAGGTGTGTGTGAGAGAGAGGGGGTGTTTTCACTAAGATTGTGCCTATTAAAACTGAGCACAAATGAACAGCTATGCGATCCACCGCCGTGGAGAAAAGTGTTCACCTCGACCCAGCACCAGCTCACTGTGTTGATGGCTAGACTGGTGGGCTAGTACACCTATGTGTTTGACATTGGCAGAAGCAGGCCTGTCAGCCGACCATTTTCCTTATTTAATATTGCTCCCTTTTTCTCCAAGTTTTGGATGATAAACTAATAGAAATGGAGCACTATTGTTCCAGATCACTTGATATCCACCACAAGGGGGAGAGAAGGGAAGAGGGAGACAGCGTGACCCGACTTAACTCAAACTAAACTGTCTGTCATACAGCAGAGCATGTCTGACTCCAATCCCCCAGAACTAAACTGTCTGTCATACAGCAGAGCATGTCTGACTCCAATCCCCCAGAACTAAACTGTCTGTCATACAGCAGAGCATGTCTGACTCCAATCCCCCAGAACTAAACTGTCTGTCATACAGCAGAGCATGTCTGACTCCAATCCCCCAGAACTGAATAGATAAGAGCATATTGTAACAACCTTAAGCCATCACATCAACGGGTTCGGACCTCTTGGCGTAACGGTTAAGGTGTTACCTTGACAGTCGCTGGAACCGGGTTTGAGTCCCAGTTGGGGAAACCCCCTGAATTTGCTATATTGATGTCAGAAGTGGGATGCTGCCCTCGGAGAGGAGTGTCCACTTGAGGGACTTTAACTTAGAGAAGCGTGGGGACACGCTCTCCTGAAGGAAAGGGGTAGTGTAACAACCATAAGCCAACATCTAGTCTCCTCATCAAGAGGGTTGGACCTCTTGGCGTAACGGTTAAGGTGTTTGCTTGATAGTTGCTGGACTCTGGTTCGAGTCCCGTTCAGGGCTACCCTCCGAGTTTGCTACAATATCAGGAGCTCACCACTTATAAAACAGAGCTGAGATCTCTCCATGCAGAATGGGGCCAACATATAAATATCCCAGGTTTATTTTTCTACCCAATTCCATTATCATTTATATCAATAAGGAACAGAAAACGAGTTAAAATAGTAGTAAATGATAGTAAACACAAATAATTGCAGTTGTACCATCTGACCACCAGGGGCCACTGCACCACCATCAAATCAAATCACATTTTATTGGTCACATACACATGGTTAGCTGATGTTATTGGAGTGTAGTGAAATGCTTGTGCTTCTAGTTCTGACAGTGCAGTAATATCTAACAAGTATTATCTAACAATTCCACAACAACTACCTAATACACACAAATCTGAGTAAAGGGATGGAATAAGCTTCCCGGCTGTATGTAATAACACTTAAGATTTTCTGGGCTAACAATGTAAGAAATAATACATTAAAAAAAATGTAAATACCGCAAAGTTTCCTAAGGACTAGAAGTGAGGCGACCCTCTCTGTCGGCGCCATCTTCAGATCTAGTAGTGGTGCCAGTAGGCTTACTCTACGTTTGTGTAACATATTGGAAGCGGATAGACAAGACAGGCAGAATTTAGGCCTTAAATGTCTATTTTATGATCCTTATACCAATTTTTGCTGTGGCTTTTTTTCAACAGGATGAGGTCTACGACGAGATTGACTCGTAAGTCCTCTTTCATAATTTATTGTGAATTCAAAGGGATCTTTCATGTGGGTTAATAAAAAATAAAAAAAGATTACCATTGAATAATTCAGAATTAAAAAACAAATGACACCCTATTCCCTATGTAGTGCATTACTTTTGACCAGGACCCATAGGGCTCTAGTCAAAAGTAGTGCACAGGGGATTAATTAGGGTGACATTTGAGATTGATTGATTTTGTCCTGCAGAAACCTGGTCAACAGGTTCACAGAGGGAGTCACCCTCAACTACAAATACCTCCAGCGCTTGGAGGGGCTGCTGGATATGAAGAAGCTACAGATAGACAGACTGAACGCTGAAGCGAACTTTGACCCCTCCTCCTGCTACGGTTCTGATTCCTGCTCTGGGAGGTCCTCCTGCAGCTACACCTCTGACTCCTGCTCTGGGAGGTCCTCCTGCAGATACACCTCTGGCTCCTGACACTGGGATCTCCTTCTCTCAGCACTTACACCAATCTGACCTCTCTCTGCTTGGAGTTCCTCCGTGCAAATACACCTCTGACTCCTGCTCTGGGAGGTCCTCCTGCAGCTACACCTCTGACTCCTGCTCTGGGAGGTCCTCCTGCAGCTACACCTCTGACACTAAAACACATTCTAGATCACGTTGGAAATCTTCCGGATCTTCTACGTCCTCCTCCAGATCTTGTGGTGGTGACTGCAGCACCTGCCAACGCTGTAACAAACGGCCGGACAGGTTCCTGGGCGGTAGTCTGGATAGTCCCTACCCATTGGATAGCCCCAGCCCAGTGGAAAGCCCCAGACAACCATGTAGTCTTAGCCCACTACCAGGAGATGATAAGGGGCACGTAATATACCATGGCTCCACGCAAGCCTCCAACACCTCCTGCCACGCCTCCTGCCGTTCTACTCGCCGCTCCTCCGAAAATGCCTCCCGCTGCTCCTCTCCCAGCCCCTCAAGGTACGTGAATCGTTCTAACTCCTCCCCTAGCACCTCTAAGTATGTGACTCCTCCCCTAGCTCTTCCAAGTATGTGACTCCTCCCCTAGCTCTTCCAAGTACCTGACTCCTCCCCTAGCTCCTCTAAGTATTTGACTCCTCCCCTAGCTCCTCTAAGTATTTGACTCCTCCCCTAGCTCCTCTAAGTATCTGACTCCTCCCCTAGCTCCTCTAAGTATCTGACTCCTCCCCTAGCTCCTCTAAGTATCTGACTCCTCCCCTAGCTCCTCTAAGTACGTGACTCCTTCTGACTCTCCGCTGCCTCTGGAGTATCATCAAAGCCCTCGGCAGCCTACTATCGGTTACTACGACACCACCAAGATGGAGGACAAAGGGGACTATGTTCCTGTGGTTGCTACTACTGTTAAGTCTTCACCTGGCTGCAAAGACCGCTCCAACCCCCCCGACTGCTCCAAGACTCGGAATGCCGACGGTGTAGACCATTCCAAGACTCCGATGACAGTGAGACAGATTGTTTCAGTGAGACAACTGTTTGAGATGGTTCCAGGGAAAAGTGACCCACCTGTCCTGCACAGCTGGCACCAACGACAGCTGGAAGTCAATGTGCCACAGAAGGTCTGTACAAATTACCCTTTAAAATATCCTCTGTGTCCCAAATGGCATTTTATCCCCCATAGATCTGTGGTCAAAAATAGTGTACTATATAGGGAATAGGGTGCCATTTGGGATACACACCCTGGTGAGGAGTTGTTGGGTTTGGTGGTAACCTGATGTAATCAGATGTAATCTAATGTATTCTGATGTATTCTGATGTAATCTAATGTAACCTGATGTAATCTAATGTAATCTGATGTAATATAATGTATTCTGATGTAATCTAATGTAATCTGATGTAATCTAATCAAAGGTAGCCCATAATGAGAGACTGAAGGGAGGAGGGACCACCACCACCTGTAACCCGACCTCCACCCACCTCGATACCACCCAGTCCACCACCTGTAACCCAACCTCTACCTCTACCCACCTCGATACCACCCAGTCCACCACCTGTAACCCGACCTCCACCCACCTCGATACCACCCAGTCCACCACCTGTAACCCGACCTCTACCACCACCTCATCTCAGGCTAAAACCAGAAGGATCGCCAGGAAAACCACCAGCCTTCCAGCCTTCCCCCCACAGCGTGTCAACAACCCTCCTAGTCTCCATGCCAGTGGGTCGGAGGGTAAAGGTAAACCTCTTTATAAGAGTTAACACTACCAAACTTATCTCCTTTTTGATGCTTGAAGTCACTGCCCCAAATATCAACACCGTAAAAAATGTTTTACTCCTGCACCCACAATCTGTATTCTTTGGGGGTGTATTTTTTTTCTAAAGGTCAGGACAAGCCGTCCATCCGGATGTACCTGCAGGGTTTGGTCCAGATCACCTTCATCACCCAGGATATCCAGGAGAAGCTGGAGTCCCACGTCCGCCGCAAGCAGAGCCAGCGCCTCTGGGGATTCCCCAAGCTGGTCACCAGGTACGTGGGAGACCACCTTGCCGACCTGGCTGCCCAGGCCCCCTCCGCATCCGGCGACGGCAAGCCGGTTAAGATCCCTGGCAAGATCATGGGCAATGTGAACGACCATGTTGGCCGAGGGCAGCGAAACACAGAGTTGTGTTTCAGGCTGAGTGACAAGACAAGGCCAGGGGAGGAGAGAGAGGAGACCCAGGCTACTAGTCCTGCAGCTACAGCCAAACTCAATGACAATTTAAACAGCTCACCTGCCAACAGCAGGCCTGTGGAGAAGACTCCCTTCACCAGCACTAGCTGCACCACTACACCCCAGCCAGCCGAGACCCACACTACCAGACCCACCCAGACCAGCCAATCTCTGGACGAGTCCTCCCTCCAGATGCCCCCAAACCCAGTGACCCTGACCCAGGAGAGACGCCAGCTGGAGATGCATGTGGAGAGGAACTGTCTGGAGGTCAAGCTCAAACCCCTCCCTGGCATGGTGGGCACCAGCCAGACGTCCCTTTCCTCGGCAACCAGGCAGCCCGTCCAGGCAGCAGCCCTCGCCCCTCTGAAACGCCCTGCGCCACTAAGGCGGAGGGATCCGTCGGCAGCGGAGGGATACGTGTCTTCTATGGACCCAGAGGCGCTGAGGAGTCAGGAGGAGAATCTGGTGATGAAGCCCACATCTTCGGCCGCCCCCTCGACCTCCCCAGCTCACCCTCACAGCTCAGCTCTGGAGACGTGGACCGGCATAGACATCGTCTCAGGACCCCGCTCTGCCTCCACCCCCATACGACTGTTGTGTTACGACACTGACACCGAAAGGCTTTTTGTGTTTACAACATAGATCTACATGGACTATTTGTTTTGGTACCAGACGATTCAGAACTGATACATTTTCTTTAACTAATAAAAAGGTTTTGCATTTCACATGGTTGACTTTGACTTGTTCTCGTAATCCATCAGATGTGTCTGTTAAAGGTATCATAATATTACATTAAGTTATGGCCTTTATTGGCATCTAAGACAATTACATATTAAGCTACTAAGCTTACATTTGGAATTGTTTTAAGATGGTTATACCATGGATCATTTAGCTCATTTTAGGACTCCTGTAGGTATAAAAAAAAAAGATATAGAGTTGAAGTCGGAAGTTTACATACACCTTAGCCAAATACATTTAAAATCAGTTTTTCACAATTCCTGACATTTAATTCTAGTAAAAATTCCCTGTCTTAGGTCAGTTAGGATCACCACTTTATTTTAAGAATATGAAATGTCAGAATAATAGTAGAGAGAATTATTTATCTCAGTTTGTATTTCTTTCATCACATTCCCAGTGGGTCAGAAGTTTACATTCACTCAATTAGTATTTGGTAGCATTGCCTTTAAATGGTTTAACTTTGGTCAAATGTTTCGGGTAGCCTTCCACAAGCTTCCCACAATAAGTTGGGTGAATTTTGTCCCATTCCTCCTGACAGAGCTGGTGTAACTGAGTCAGGTTTGTAGGCCTCCTTGCTCGCACATGCATTTTCAGTTCTGCCCACAAATGTTCTATAGGATTGAGGTCAAGGCTTTGTGATGGCCACTCCAATACCTTGACTTTGTTGTCCTTAAGCCATTTTGCCACAATTTGAATTATGCTTGGGGACGTTGTCCATTTGGAAGCCCCATTTCCGACCAAGCTTTAACTTCCTGACTGATGTCTTGAGATGTTGCTTCAATATATCCACATAATTTTCCTGCCTCATGATGCCATCTATTTGTGAAGTGCACCAGTCCTCCTGCAGCAAAGCACCTCCACAACATGATGCTGCCACCCCCGTGCTTCACGGATGGAGAGGTGTTCTTCAGCTTGCAAACATCCCCTTTTCCCTCCAAACATAACGATGGTCATTATGGCTAAACAGTTCTATTTTTGTTTCATCAGAACAGAGGACTTTCTCCAAAAAGTAATGATTCTTGTCCCATGTGCAGTTGCAAACCGTAGTCTGGCTTTTTATGGCGGTTTTGGAGCAGTGGCTTCTTCCTTGCTGAGCGGTTTTCAGGTTATGTCGATATAGGACTCGTTTACTGTGGATATAGATACTTTTGTACCTGTTTCCTACAGCATCTTCACAAGGTCTTTGCTGTTTGTTCTGAGATTGATTTGCACTTTTCACACCAAAGTACGTTCATCTCTAGGAGATAGAACGCGTCTCCTTCCTGAGCGTATGGCGGCTTGCGTGGTCCCCATGGTGTTTTATACTTGCGTACTATTGTTTGTACAGATGAACGTGGTACCTTCAGGCGTTTTGGAAATTATTTTGATCACGTTGAGGAAGAGGTTATCTTCCTGACACCACACTCAGAGGCCCTCACATCCTCCCTGTAGGCACTCTCGTCGTTGTTGGTAATCAAGCCTACCACTGTAGTGTCATCCGCAACTTGATGATGAGTTGGAGGCGTGCAATGGCCACGCAGTCGTGGGTGAACAGGGGAGTACAGGAGAGGGCTGAGAACGCACCCTTGTGGGGCCCCAGTGTTGAGGATCAGCGGGGTGGAGATGTTGTTACCTACCCTCACACCTGGGGGCGGCCCGTCAGAAGTCCAGTACCATTGCACAGGGCGGGGTCGAGACCGGGTATCGAGCTTGATGACGAGTTTGGAGGGTACTATGGTGTTAAATGCTGAGCTGTAGTCGATGAACAGTTTTCACATAGGTATGTCCTCTTGTCCAGATTTACATTTACATTTAAGTCATTTAGCAGACGCTCTTATCCAGAGCGACTTACAAATTGGTGCATCACCTTATGACATCCAGTGGAACAGCCACTTTACAATAGTGCATCTAAATCTTTTAAGGGGGGGGGGGGGGGGGGTGAGAAGGATTACTTTATCTATCCTAGGTATTCCTTAAAGAGGTGGGGTTTCAGGTGTCTCCGGAAGGTGGTGATTGACTCCGCTGTCCTGGCGTCGTGAGGGAGTTTGTTCCACCCATTGGGGGGGCAGAGGAAGCGAACAGTTTTGACTGGGCTGAGCGGGAACTGTACTTCCTCAGTGGTAGGGAGGCGAGCAGGCCAGAGGTGGATGAACGCAGTGCCCTTGTTTGGGTGTAGGGCCTGATCAGAGCCTGGAGGTACTGAGGTGCCGTTCCCCTCACAGCTCCGTAGGCAAGCACCATGGTCTTGTAGCGGATGCGAGCTTCAACTGGAAGCCAGTGGAGAGAGCGGATGGGTTAGGGCAGTGTGCAGTGTGGTTGCGATTGAAGAGCCTTTGGTTGTGCATAGTGTAGTCTATGGTGTTGCCAGGGAACAGCACCCTCTTAGAAGAAGTAGGAGGTGAAGATCTCCTGCACACAGAATTCCTCTCTTACTGCGTTGTTGGTCCCCATCCTTGAACCCTCCTGCAGAGCAGCAGACTCCTCCTCTGGGACACGGCGGCGAGCTGCAGATCCCCTCCTGGTCCTCGTGTCCATCCTCATGAAGTTACACAGGACACAGGTAGCCTTCACACACCTGAATTCCTCCAGGAGGCAGTCCCAGATGACCCTGGTCACCCAACCTTGCAGTGTGCTACACGGTAACTGTAGGCAATCGTTTTGAAGGGATCTCCAGTTACAAGGTATCTGTAGGAATATGGAAGACAATGTAATTATTAGACTGTTACATCACCAGGTCATTGTGGATTACTAAAGTATAATATCCCTGATAACAAATCATGATAACATTGGATTGATAGATGAATGGGCACATATGTGCATTTGTAGCATGTGACAATAACAGGATCATATCAAGGATAGCATCACAAATGAATACATAAATACCACTTGGCGAGTGTAGAGAGTATAGAGATATTGTTATCCACGTCGGCACCAACGATGTTAGGATGAAACAGTCAGAGGTCACCAAGCGTAACATAGCTTCAGCGTGTAAATCAGCTAGAAAGATGTGTCGGCATCGAGTAATTGTCTCTGGCCCCCTCCCAGTTAGGGGGAGTGATGAGCTCTACAGCAGAGTCTCACAACTAAGTCGCTGGTTGAAAACTGTTTTCTGCCCCTCCCAAAAGATAGAATTTGTAGATAATTGGCCCTCTTTCTGGGACTCACCCACAAACAGGACCAAGCCTGGCCTGCTGAGGAGTGACAGACTCCATCCTAGCTGGAGGGGTGCTCTCATCTACGAATATGGACAGGGCTCTAACTCCCCTAGCTCCACAATGAAAAAGGGTGCAGGCCAGGCAGCAGGCTGTTAGCCAGCGCGCCAGCTTAGTGGAGTCTGCCACTAGCACAGTCAGTGTAGTCAGCTCAGCTATCCCCATTGAGACCGTGTCTGTGCCTCGACCTAGGTTGGGCAAAACTAAACATGGTGGTGTTCGCCTTAGCAATCTCACTAGAATAAAGACCTCCTCAATTCCTGCCATTATTGAAAGAAATCGTGATACCTCACATCTCAAAATAGGGCTACTTAATGTTAGATCCCTCACTTCAAAGGCAGTTATAGTCAATGAACTAATCACTGATCATAATCTTGATGTGATTGGCCTGACTGAAACATGGCTTAAGCCTGATTAATTTACTGTGTTCAATGAGGCCTCTCCTCCTGTTTACACTAGTGACCATATCCCCAGCGCATCCCGCAAAGGCGGAGGTGTTGCTAACATTTACGATACCAAATTTCAATTTACAAAAAAAAAAACGACGTTTTCGTCTTTTGAGTTTCTAGTCATGAAATCTATGCAGCCTACTCAATCACTTTTTATAGATCCTGTTTATAGGCCTCCTGGGCCGTATACAGCATTCCTCACGGAGTTCCTTGAATTCCTAACGGACCTTGTAGTCATGGCAGAAAATATTCAAATCTTTGGTGACTTTAATATTCACATGGAAAAGTCCACAGACCCACTCCAAAAGGCTTTCGGAGCCATCATCGACTCAGTGGGTTTTGTCCAACATGTCTCTGGACCTACTCACTGCCACAGTCATACTCTGGACCTAGTTTTGTCCCATGGAATAAATGTTGTAGATCTTAATGTTTTTCCTCATAATCCTGGACTATCGGATCACCATTTTATTACGTTTGCAATCGCAACAAATAATCTGCTCAGACCCCAACCAAGGAGCATCAAAAGTCTTGCTATAAATTCTCAGACAACTGTGAACGCTGCGTGTAACAAATCCGGTATCAGGATAAATAAAAAGCAAGGTCTGCTAACTTTCTTTAATTATGTTTAATTAACGCAAACAATGAATGGCAAATGCAATTTTCGTATATACGGGTTCACTGTATCACCACGCAGGGTAGAACAGGGAACTGACTGAAATAGTACAGACATCTTCTTTTATACTGTGTCAGTGGTAGTTCCAACTTTAGAGTTGGCCTGTCACAGTAGAGGCTTAGCGTGGTTTAAACTTGCTAGCCTATCGGTGGTGCCCAGACACAGCACTCAGGATTCAAATGTCCGGAATGGTGTTTGTGAAGATTGAACTGATTTGTTGGTTTCTATACATTCCTCAGTTCCTGTTTTCTTGTTATTCAGCATTTTTCCATCTTGTCTCAACCTTGTGGTTTGCACAGTCGACACCCTAGATTAACAACAGCTTTTCTGCAGTCACGCTATGTTTTGTGATTAACATGTCCTACTTCTATAAGGCATATATTTATGTTAAAAGAGAACAAAACCATCCTTCACACAACCCAAAGATTCCTAGATGCCCTTCCAGACTCCCTCTGCCTACCCAAGGATGTCAGGGGACAAAAATCAGTTAACCACCTAACTGAGGAACTCAATTTAACCTTGCGCAATACCCTAGATGCAGTTGCACCCCTAAAAACTAAAAACATTTTTCATAAGAAACTAGCTTCCTGGTATACAGAAAATACACAAGCTCTGAAGCAAGCTTCCAGAAAATTGGAACGGAAATGGCGCCACACCAAACTGGAAGTCTTCCGACTAGCTTGGAAAGACAGTACCGTGCAGTATCGAAGAGCCCTCACTGCTGCTCGATCATCCTATCTTTCCAACTTAATTGAGGAAAATAAGAACAATCCAAAATGTATTTTTGATACTGTCGCAAAGCTAACTAAAAATCAGCATTCCCTAAGAGAGGATGGCTTTCACTTCAGCAGTAATAAATGCATGAACTTTTTTGAGGAATAGATCATGATCATTAGAAAGCAAATTACGGAATCTGCGTATTCCTCCAAAGCTCAGTTGTCCTGAGTCTGCACAACTCTGCCAGGACCTAGGATCAAGAGAGACACTTAAGTGTTTTAGTACTATATCTCTTGACACAATGATGAAAATAATCATGGCCTCTAAACCTTCAAGCTGCATACTGAACCCTATTCCAACTAAACTAGTGAAAGAGCTGCTTCCTGTGCTCGGCCCTCCTATGTTGAACATAATAAACGGCTCTCTATCCACCGGATGTGTACCAAACTCACTAAAAGTGGCAGTAATAAAGCCTCTCTTGAAAAAGCCAAACCTTGACCCAGAAAATATAAAAAACTATCGGCCTATATTGAATCTTCCATTACTCTCATTTTTTGGGGAAAAAGATGTCGCGCAGCAACTCATTGCCTTCCTGAAGACAAACAATGTATATGAAATGCTTCAGTCTGGTTTTAGACCCCATCATAGCACTGAGACTGCACTTGTGAAGGTGAATGACCTTTTAATGGCGTCAGACCGAGGCTCTGCATCTGTCCTCGTGCTCCTAGACCTTCGTGCTGCTTTTGTTACCATCGATCAACACATTATTTTGGAGAGATTGGAAACCCAAATTGGTCTACACGGACAAGTTCTGGCCTGGTTTAGATCTTATCTGTCAGAAAGATATCAGTTTGTCTCTGTGAATGGTTTGTCCTCTGACAAATCAACTGTAAATTTCGGTGTTTCTCAAGGTTCCGTTTTAGGTAGGAAAAACTCCCTAGAAGGCCAAAAACCTAGCGAAGAAACCTAGAGGAGGACCAAGGCTATGAGGATGTGGCAACAGTATCCTCTTCTGGCTGTTGCCGCGGTTGGAGATTATAACAAGACATGGCCAAGATGTTCAAATGTTCATTTAAATGACCCAGCATGGTCAAATAATAATAATCACAGTAGTTTCGAGGTGCAAAACAAGTTCAGCACCCTCAGGATAAATGTTCAGCTGGCTTTCATAGCCAATCATTAACGAGCTATCTCACCTCTTCCTGCTGCTCTCCAGGAGATGAAAACAGCAGCGTCGCGACAGTGGCACGTCCGGTGAACAGGTCAGGGTTCCATTAGCCGCCAGGCAAACTGTTGAAAACCTGGCGAGCACAGCACGGCCAGGTGGACTGGGACAGCAAGGCAGTTCATCATGCCAGGTAGTCTGAGGCATGTGGTCCTAGGGCTCAGTCCTCCGAGAGATGAGAAAGAGAATTAGAGAAGAGCTACTCTATGCTTCAACACCAACCTTACCATCCTGAGACAAGGCCGCAGTATAGACCACAAGATCTCCGACCACGGCACAACACATGGGGGGGGGGCGCCAACCCAGACAGGCAAGACACGTCCAGTGATCTCAAACCACTCAAGTAGACTCCCTCCTAGGGACGCCGCGCTATGGAAAGTAGAACAGCAGCACCAGTAAGCCAGCTGACTCAGCCCCTGTAAGATAGGGTTAGAGGCAGAGAATCCCAGTTCGGTAGAAAGGGGAGACCGGCCAGGCAGAGACAGCAAAGGCATGTTCGGTTGCTCCAGAGCCTTCGTTCCACCTTCACACTTCCTTGGCGGCCAGACTTCAGCTCAATCAATTGACCTAACTGAAGAGATAAGTCTTCAGAAAGACTTAAAGGTTTGAAACCGAGTCTGCGTCTCTCACATCGGGTAGGCAACCATTCCATAAACAATGGAAGATCTATAGGAGAAAGCCCTGCCTCCAGCTGTTTTGCTTTTAGAAATTCTAGGGACCAATTAGGAGGCCTGCGTCTTGTGACCGTAGCGCACGTGTAGGTATGTACGGCAGGACCAAATCGGAAAGATTCAGGT
>NW_019944049.1:43426-62280 GCF_002910315.2 Salvelinus sp. IW2-2015 | reverse complement strand
CCACCGTGCTTCTACACCTGCATTGCTTGCTGTTTGGGGTTTTAGGCTGGGTTTCTGTACAGCACTTTGAGATATCAGCTGATGTAAGAAGGGCTGTATAAATACATTAGATTTGAAGCTTGATAATGAGTTGATGATGATGAGCCTTTGGAGTTTGTTTTTTTACAGTGATAAATACATCAAGATAACTCGTTAATGTGAAGTTAGGTAGCTGGTGATATTTAATTCGCTTAGCTAGCTATCTATACAGTATGTAAATTTGTCTAGATAGCTAGCTCATTTAGCAGCTCATTTGAGTCAGCCTGCAATGTAGCTAGTTAATAGCTAATAATACATCTTTTTTTTTTTTTTTACATTTTCAACATGTATTTACTTACTTGAATAGGTTCCCCCAGCCATGTGGACAATTGGAAACAGAGCAACAAAGTTTGTGCCACCAGAGCGTTTTAGAGGATATTACTATTTTACTATGTACCCATTTAATAACCAGACTTTTATACAAACTTGACATGCTGAATTCTTGACGCACAATCGAAACTGCTGCCATATGCTGCCAGCACGCCCACAAGCGATTCGCATGTGCGGCCTAACCGGCAATTTACCGCTATCTACCGTTTGTGTACACCGCTTGTCGCCGTTATAGTGCAGTTCATGTATTGTTTAGTGTTGTGTAGTGTCCTTGCTGGCATGCATCTAACATAGTTTTTATTTTGCCCCACCAAGATTTACATGCTAAAATCGCCACTATGTCAACGACACTTTTAACATATTACGTTGGGGACTTTTCTTTTGAACATTTCCGAAATTCCGTAACCCGGAAGTACTTTTTTTATGTTGCAGACGAGACGCTGGTAAAGAAACCTATCAACGTTTCATTACGTTTTCCTTCTTGCTCGCAAAATGGTCAACGATTAAGATTGATCATCCTAATTGCAAATGGGCTATGGTAAGAGTTATTTGTCTGGTTACATAGCTAGATAATCATTTCGGTAGCTTATATTTTGTTATGTTTAGCTAATAAGCTAGCTATCGAAAAGTGTCTGTTCTGGCTGGTTAGCTGACGAAGGAATTAATATAGCTAACCAAACATGCATAACTAGCTACATGTCCGTTATATTGATATAACAGCATGGATTCATTTGTTTTAGGTAGTCTGAACTAGTGAGACTGCTGTCGTCTTCTCCCATACCGCCAGTTGACCGCTCGTCCTCCACCAACAAGTCTACGGGGATGGCCTCTGTACCACTACTGCAGCCTACTAGCAACACAACCCAAGGTTTTATGCAACAACTACACATTTTACTGTTAGCGAACTATAATCAATAGTGATGGGACGATTGATAACGGAGCTCCGGCGCTAGTCATGGGAAGTTGGGCAATTTTTTTTATCTGATTCTGATCTGTTTGTCGTCGTCAAAAGAACGAATTGTTCGACTCATTTCTTTAATTTAATTTGGACAATATAACGAGTCAAAATAAATCCAAGGCTGAAAATGACAAAAGAAAGTTTGGCTGAGCTGGAACACTAGCGCGATCCCATAGCAAATGAATGGCATTAAACGTTTGCAGAGCCTCTCCTCACTGGAGTGATGCTTAGAATTCAATTTCGCCCGAAATGGCACAAAAATGTAACCCTTTTTATTTTACAACTACCATCAGGTTTTTGGAACGAAACTGAACAATAACAACTCGTGTTGAAAGTAAACATCCGCACCTCGATGGTGCCAATAGTGCTTATGTCTGCAAAACACGGAAGTAGGAAACGAATGGCAATTTGACTGTTTCTGGTCTAGCGATCGATGACAGCAGATTACGCTGCCCAACTTTATGTAATTAGAAAGAGGAGATTATCCTGATTTAAAATGGTGTCCGACTTGGAAAAAAATGTAAATAAACACATTGTTTGATTTTTGGCGAAATATACCAGCATGCCTCTGCATATGAAAACAATGGGGGGAGGTCCAGCAGCGTTCCAAGGGCAAAAGGTATTTCGTTTGTGGGGAAAAAAACAAAAGATATACATTGCGAGATATTTGGCGAAATGAACAGACGTACCTATATTTCCCCTATAGGAAACAATGGGACGAGCTGTCTCATTGTCAACAATAGAGACGTCATTGTGACGTTGAACAATAAGATGGGAATATAACGTTAGGAAGGCGAGTTGGTGCTCAATAGAATTAATAGGAGCTGGCAGGGTGAAAAATGCAATAAAATAAGGCCTGTTTTTTAGTGATATACTAAAAAAGTACAACAAGCAGTTGGGACATATGGTAATATTATGAAACTGGGCTCCACGGCAGATGCAATGAACTAGTTTTTATCCGAAAAATGAGTCCAGTCTACCCAGTGTACAGCATGTCAAATGAACGAGTCACTCTGGGGGGGGRAAAKAATCATGACTCGMAAGTCAGTAAAGAGTCRTTCAAAAAAAATAATGAATCGTTCGAACTGCACATCACCATCTGACGTTCCGATGCTGTTTTCAAATAACTACTGATTCGACACAACATAGCAACGCTTGTGTCAAAGTAACAATACCACGTGATGACGCTTCACACTACCACCTGGCAAGTGTCAGAACTTTTATTTGACCTTTATTTAACTAGGCAAGTCAGTTAGAGAACATATTCTGATTTACAATGACGGCCTAAAGGGAAAAGGCCTCCTGTGGGGACGGGGGCTGGGATTAAAAATAAATTAAAAATATAGGACAAGAGAGACACTACATAAAGAGAGACCTAAGACACCAACACAGCATTGGGTTAGCAACGCATGACAATACAGCATGGTAGCAACGCATGACAACACAGCATGGTAGCAACCATGACAACACAGCATGGTACACAACACATGACAACACAGCATGGACAACACAGAACAACACCACAGCTGGAGCAAACACAGAACAACCACAGCTGGAGCAAACACAGACAACACAGCTGAGCAACACACGACGACAACACAGCTGGTAGCAACACACGGACAACACCACAGCTGGCAGCAACACAGACAAAAACCACGGGCAAAACACAGACAAAACCACAGCTGGCAGCAAAACAACAGACAACACAGCTGGCAGCAACACAACGACAACACACAGCTGGCAGCCAACACAGACAAACACAGCATGGCAGCAACACACGAGACAACACACAGCATGGCAGCAACACAGACAACACAGAGGGCACAACACAGACAACACAGCGGAGCAAACACGAGACAACACAGCATGGCAGCAACCAACGACAAGACCAATACAGCTGGCAGCAACACCGACAGACAACACAGCTGGTAGCAACACATGACTGAGGAGACTGGTCCTGGGGGCACGGAGAGACTGGTCCTGGGGCACGGAGGAGACTGGTCCTGGGGCACGGAGGAGACTGGTCCTGGGGGCACGGAGGAGACTGGTCCTGGGGGCCCGGATGAGACTGGTCCTGGGGCACGGAGGAGACTGGTCCTGGGGGCACGGAGGAGACTGGTCCTGGGGGCCCGGATGAGAACTGGTCCTGGGGGCAATGGAGGAGACTGGTCCTGGGGGCCCGGAGGAGACTGGTCCTGGGGGCACGGAGGAGACTGGTCCTGGGGGCACGAGGAGACTGGTCCTGGGGCACGGAGGAGACTGGTCCTGGGGGCACGGAGGAGACTGGTCCTGGGGGCCCGGAGGAGACTGGTCCTGGGGGCATGGATGTAAGAGCTACGTGGAGGTGGAGCAGTTTGGCAGGGCTTGAATGTAGAGTGCATGGAGGGTCAGGGGGAGAGTAGGTCTGACAGGTAGGCTGGTCCGATGTCATTTAGGGCTTTGTAGACAAGAAGGATAATTGTGTAGTCAATTTTTTTAGAAAATGGTAGCCATGTAGATGAGCAAGGATGAGGGTGATGTGGACAGACTGGTTTGTTTGTGGCAGAATCCTAGAGGCACTTTTTTTTGGATGAGCTGTAGTTTATTAATTGATTTTGCAAGTACTGTGTTCACATAATCAATTCTAGAAAAAAAATGAATGTATGGATAATTTTTTCTGTCAGATGTAGTGAGCGAGGGTCCTAGGCGGGAGATGTTCTCCAAAAAAATAATTACATTTTACAATGTGGACATTGAAGGAGAGAGAGCAGGGTCGAAAACAAAGAGCTAGCTATACTTTGTTGATGACAGGAAAGTCCAATTTCTTTAACTGATTTCAACGTTGACATTCAGAATGACAAGATTGATTAGCTACTCAAAATAAAAATCCACAACACTAAATTGCTAATAAAATAGCAGAGCAATCAGCCTAGGGCACCATCGAAAAAGATAATAGTAAAAAAATCTGTTTTTCACCTCGTCAAACTGATTCTGATTCTAAAATTACAACTAGGCTACAGAAAGGAAAATGCGTGATACCTAGTCAGTTGTCCAACTGAATGTATTCAAATGAAATGTGTCTTCTGCATTTAACCCAACCCCATCAGAGAGGTGAGGGGGGGCTGCCTTAATCGACATCCACGTCTTCGGCGCCCAGGGAACAGTTCTGCTCAGGGGCACAACGACAGATTTTTACCTTGTCCGCTCGGGGATTCGATCCAGGAACCTTCCGGTTACTGGCCCAWCGCTCTAACCACTAGGCTACCTGATAGAGGCAGGGTGCTCTGCGTCTTACTGAAAACCTAGACCTGTTGATAATGTGTCATTTCTTATTTCGTCAACATGAATGAAATTAGTGAGTCATGAGGCATATGTATTACGGAAACCGTTTACTGTTTAGGAACCAAACGGAAGCAAATGGAACAAAACGGGGATGGAGCTGTGTTTTTCCATTTGGGAAAAAAACGGTTTCTGTTGCTAAATGTTTTGCAACAGAATCGGCGTGATGWTTACACCCCTGCCTTGATGACTGTATTAGCTGAACAATATTATCGACTGCAACTGTTTAAAACATTTAAAACAAGAAATCTGTTTCCTCTCTCTATAGGTCAGAGAATGCCCTGCACATTATATGGCTGCTATCGTGTCTACACGGACACAGACAGCTTGGCCAAACACATCAAGGACCATCAGAATCACGTCCCCACGCAGTCCCTCCCAGGTAAGCTCATAGAATACAACACACTTCCTGGATCCTGGAGGAGACATGGTTTTATGAATAAAGATTTCCTTATTGGATAAAGGTCGACTCAGAAGTACCTGAACTGCTGCGTGTGTGTATGAGGATAAAAAGCGTCACTGAGGACAGTTACAATTATTATAGTCAGATTAAAGCTGCACAATGCAGAAATCGCTCTGTCGTTTCCTGGTTGCTGAAATTCTATTAGTTCTCATAATTAAAGTTAATGTGACAAAACAAGGAAGTATTGTGTACAGAATCATTGTACCATCTAAACTGCTGTGAAATATATTTTTCCATAACCAAAAATATTGTATTTTCAGCTGGTGTACCTTACTGAAGGTAAAAGACGCAAAAACAAAACACTAGGACCCAAAATAAACCCAACCACAGACTAGAACCCAGCCAGCACTAGGACCCACAATAAACCCAACCACAGACTATAACCCAGCCAGCACTAGGACCCACAATAAACACAACCACAGACTAGAACCCAGCCAGCACTAGGACCCACAATAAACACAACCAAGAACTAGAACCCCAGCAGCCACTAGGACCCAAACAAAAACACACCACATGATAGAACCACCAGCCACAGGACCCACAATAAACACAACCACTAGACTAGAACCCAGCCAGCACTATGGACCACAAAATACACAAACCACAGACTATACACCCATGACCAGCAACTAGACCACAATAAACAAACACAAGACAAACCACAGCCAAGCACTAAGACCTCCAATAAACCCAACCAACACTATAACCCGGCCAGCCTTAGGACCTACAATCAACCAACCACAACTCATAACGGCCAGCCACTAGGACCCACAATAAACCAACCACACTATAACCGGCCACATTAAGGACGCCAACAATACACCCTCCACAACTATATCCCAGCAGCAAGGAGAGAGCGGTGACTTACCAAGTATGATACAGCAGAGAAGCAAACTTGAGGGGATTATTCCAGGATGATAGCCAGCAAGGAAGCACTTGAGGGGAGTAGTTTCCAGGATTGTCAGCAGAGAAACCCTTGGCAGGGGATGGTAGTTTCCAGGATGACACAGCAGAGAAGCACCTTGAGGGATGTTTCCAGGACTAGCGTCGGTGAAAGACGGAGGGTGGCACAGCCGCTACTAGCGGGCCGCACCGAGAATCCAAAAGAGTCAATCCAATGGAGTTTCAAGTTTGACAGTAGTCCAAAATCATCCTAGCACAATTGTCAAGTGAGGATGAATGCAGCAGGAGTCTGCTCAGATAATGTCCATGCAGATAGGGGCCAGGTATGTAAGGTAGGCCAGGAGTCCTGCTCAGATGTGGCGGCCCCAACAAGAGAGGGGAGGCTGGCGCCCCACAAGAGAGGGGGAGGCTGGCGCCCCACAAGAGAGGGGAGGTGGGCCCCACAAGAGAGGGGGCTGGCGCCCCACAAGAGAGGGGGAGGCTGGCGCCCCAAGAGGAGGGGGAGGGCGCTGGCGCCCCACAAGAAGGGGGGGCTGGCGCCCCACAAGAGAGGGGGGCAGGCTGGCGCCCACAGAGAGGGAGGTGGCGCCCACAAGAGAGGGGAGGCTGGCACATGCGCAGATCAATCCACAGTTGGAATAGCGATTTTTAAGGTGTTTACGCATCCTAATAATTAGAAAGATGGCTCAGAAAACGAGGGGTTTTAATCGGCCGTATGCTCACTTCGGTTTTGACCTTACGCCGATTTAAGATGAGCAGAGTAAGGTGATTACATGACTATTTTCACATTCTCCTCCTGCCACATAATCAGTTTAAATGTACTCACTATCTCTCCTCCTGCCATAATTAGTTTAATATGGAATGTAGTCACTATCTCTCTCTCCTGCCATAATCGGTTTAAATTGGAATGTACTCACTATCTCTCTCCTCCCTGCCATAATCAGTTTAATATGGAATGTACTCACTATCTCTCTCCTGCATAATCGGTTTAATATGGAATGTACTCACTATCTCTCTCCCTCCTGCCATAATCAGTTTAATATGGATGTACTCACTATCTCTCTCCTGCCATAATCGGTTTAATATGAGATGTACTCACTATTCTCTCCCTCCTGCCATAATCAGTTTAATATGGAATGTACTCACTATCTCTCTCCTGCCATAATCGGTAATATGGAATGTACTCACTATCTCCTCCCTCCTGCCATAATCAGTTTAATATGGAATGTACTCACTATCTCTCTCCCTCCTGCCATAATCAGTTTAATATGGAATGTACTCACTATCTTCCCCTGCCATAACAGTTTAATATGGAATGTACTCACTATCTCTCTCCCGCCATAATCATCAGTTTATATGGAATGTACTCACTATCTCTCTCTCCTGCCATAATCACGTTAATTAATATGGAATGTACTCACTATCTCTCTCCCTCCTCGCAGGTAAAGTGTTCCTCTGCTCCTCTATCGGCTGCAGCGGCTCCTTTCCCAGCATGCAGCATCTGATGGAACATATGAGACAGCACCACAAACCCAACACGTACTTCCTGTAGGTATTTGTGTGTGTGTGTAGGAGAGATACACTCAGTGCTACTCGTCATCCAGATGTCCCTCTGACAGGTCTGACGATTGTCTTGCTTTCCCTCTTCCTCTCTGCCAGGTGTCAGAGCTGTCGGTCCAAGCTGCGTTCCTACCGCGCCCTCCTCAAACACCTCCACACCTGCGCTAAGGTAGCCAAGAGCAAGGCCAAGGCTGGCGAACAGGCAGAGGTCAAGCCTGACCCCGATGCTGCTGTTCCCATGGCTACAGACCAGGAGACCCCACAGCAGCAGGAACCCATGGAGTCGGAACCCTCCCACCTTGTCCCTGGGTCCACTGGGTCTGACAATCTCTCTGCCCTGGCTCCCTCCCCCTACCAGCCCCCAGAGGATGGATCTCTCCTCGGCCTGGACCTCAACTCGGCCCTGCTCCCTGGGGCTTTCTCCATCCAGGAGGGAGGTGGTGGGGGATTGTCAGCCACCCAGCCCCCAAGCCTCRCAGACCAGCTCCCCGAGGGATCCTATGGTTCCTTTTCACAGTACCTTAAATCTCCACTGGAAGTTTCTGGACCGGAGCAGCAACAGCAGAGGCCTCCCAGGCCCGTCCCTTCTGCTCTACCTTCCTCTCCGCCACCCCAGACCTCCGCCCCGCCCGGTTCGAACGCTCGCTGGAGGAAGAACCAAGGTGATCTAATAACAGTCAGCTTCTTTGGTTGAATCTCAGGGTTAGGAAATGTTGTCATTTCTATTTCATTTAAATTACTTTTTGACCGCAGCTCGTTTTTGAGGAGCGAGAGGTGCTCAACGTTGACCCACCCCCTACCCTACCGTGAGACATCCGTGTTGAGTCGATATCACTTAAAAGCTTTAAAAACAGGGTTGTCAAACGAATTAATAAAATAAAATAAAACTTTTAACATCAATTATCTAAATATGTGAACTATGATTTGTAAAAAATAAAATAAAATWWAAAAAATKGTATAATTATGTTGAAGATTAGATCCTATTTTACATAATCGGAGGCGGTTGTGTTGTGCCTGCCATTGGTCGAGACTTTCTCTTGAACACAGGGTGGGACCCCTCCCTTCAGACCGCTGTGTTTTAGATAGAATGATGGGGGGGACCCCTCCCTTCAGACTGCTGTGTTTTAGATAGAATGATGGGGGGGACCCCTCCCTTCAGACTGCTGTGGTTTTAGATAATGATGGGGGGAACCATCCTTCAGACTGCTGTGGTTTTTAGATAGAATGATGGCGGGGGACCCCTCTCTTCCGAGTGCTGGTGTTTTAGGTAGAATTGATGGGGGGACCCTCTCCAGACGCTGGTTTTTAGAGAATGAGGGGGGACCCCTCCTAGAACCGCGCGTTTTAGATAGATGAGGGGGGACCCCTCCTTCAGACTGCTGTGTTATTAGATAGAATGATGGGGGGAGCCCCGCCCCTTCCCGCTTTCGACTGCTCGTGTCTTTAGATAGAATGATGGGGAACCCCTCCCTTTTTCAGACTGCTGTGTTTTTAGATAGAATGATGGCGGGGAATCTCTCGACCTTCGTATTCTGAGGGATGCGCTAGACTGCTGGTGTTTTAGATAGATATGATGGGGGGCGCCGTCCCTTCAGCTGCTGTGTTTTGAGATAGCTGATGGGGGACTCCTGTTCAGACTGTGTGTTTTAGATAGGAATGATGGGGGGACCTCCCTTCAGACTGCCTGTTGTTTTAGTAGAATGATGGGGGGACCCTCCTCTCAGACTGCTGTGTTTTAGATAGAATGATGGAGGGGACCCTCCTTCAGAACGCTGTCGTTTTAAGTAGAATGATGGAGGGGACCCTCCTCTCAGACTGCTGGTGTTTTTAGATAGAATGGATGGGGGGACCCTCCTTCAGACTGCTGTGTTTTAGATTAGAATGATGGGGGGACCCTCCCTTCAGACTGCTGTGTTTTAGATAGAATGATGGGGGGGACCCCTCGCTTCAGACTGCTGTGTTTTAGAATAGAATTGAATGGGGGACCCCTCCCTTCAGATGCTGTTGTTTTTAGATAGAATGATGGGGGGACCTCCCTTCAGACCGCTGTGTTTTTAGATAGAATGATGGGGGGTGGGACCCCTCCTTTCAGACTGCTGTGTTTTAGATAGAATGATGGGGGGACCCTCCCTTCAGATGCTGTTGTTTTAGATAGAATGTGGGGGGGACCCCTCCTTCAGACTGCTGTGTTTTAGATAGAATGATGGGGGACCCCTCCCTTCAGACTGCTGTGTTTTAGATAGAATGATGGGGGGACCCTCCCTCAGACTGTGTGTTTGTAAGATAGAATGATGGGGGGGACCGCCTCCCTTCAGACTGCTGTGTTTTAGATAGAATGATGGGGGACTCCCTTCAGACTGCTGTGTTTTAGATAGAATGATGAGGGGGACCCTCCCTTCAGACTGCTGTGTTTTAGATAGAATGTGGGGGGGACCCCCCTTCAGACTGCTGTGTTTTAGATAGAATGATGGGGGACCCTCCCTTCAGACTGCTGGTTTTAGATAGAATGATGGGGGACCCTCCCTTCAGACTGCTGTGTTTTAGATAGAATGATGGGGGACCCTCCTTCAGACTGCTTGTGTTTTAGATAGAAATGATGAGGGGGACCCTCCCTTAGACTGCTGTGTTTAGATAGAATGATGGGGGGACCTCTTCAGACTGCTGTGTTTTAGATAGAATGATGGGGGGACCCCTCCCTTCAGACTGCTGTGTTTTAGATGAATGATGGGGGGGGACCCTCCTTCAGACCGTGTGTTTTAGATAGAATGATGGGGGGACCCTCCCTTCAGACTGCTGTGTTTTAGATAGAATGATGGGGGGACCCCTCCTTCCGACTGCTGTGTTTTAGATAGAATGATGGGGGACCTTCCTTTCAGACTTGCTGTGTTTTTATATTAGAATGATGGGGGGACCCTCCCTTCAGACTGCTGTGTTTTAGATAGAATGATGGGGGGGAACCCTCCCTTCAGACTGCTGTGTTTTAGATAGATGATGGGGGGACCCCTCCCTTCAGACTGCTGTGTTTTAGATAGAATGATGGGGGGACCCCTCCTCAGACTGCTGTGTTTTAGATAAGAGGGGGGACCCCTCCCTTCAGACTGCTGTGTTTTTAGATAGAATGGATGGGGGGACCCCTCCCTTCAGACTGCTGTGTTTTAGATAGAATGATGGGGGACCCCTCCCTTCAGACTGCTGTGTTTTTAGATAGAATGATGGGGGGGACCTCCCTTCAGAACTGCTGTGTTTTGAGATAGAATGATGGGGGGACCCTCCCTTCAGGACCGCTGTGTTTTAGATAGAATGATGGGGGGGACCCCTCCCTTGCAGACTGCTGTGTTTTAGATAGAATGATGGGGGGGACCCTCCCTTCAGACTGCTGGTGTTTTAGATAGAATGATGGGGGGACCCCTCCCTTCAGACTGCTGTGTTTAGATAGAATGAAATGGGGGGCCGCTCCTTAGACTGCTGTGTTTTGATAAGGAGGGGGGGACCCCTCTTCAAGACTGGCTGTGTTTTTAGATAGAAATGATGGGGGACCCTCCCTTCCAGACTGCTGTGTTTTAGATAGAATGATGGGGGGGACCCCTCCCTTCAGACTGCTGTGTTTTATCTGGTACATAATTTACATCGAATTGCAATTTAAATTTCCAATCACTGCTAATGATGGCCACCGGTCAAATGACCATTGACTGTCAACTTCAATGTCTATTGTAGTTCTGATTTCAATAGGTTTCCTATGGAGGATTGACAGTATCAATTAAAACAAATGATATTCCCATTCAAGTCAACATCTTCGTGGTACCAATTTGAAGGTTGAAATGTACATTTTATTCCCATTTTAGTACATTTATCAGCCAAAACATGACACTCACCCTGTATTCAAGAGAATGCGATCAGACGGTAGGAAAAACACAAAACTCCTCCGATGATGAGGATGTAAAATAGGGTCTAAGCTACAATGTGAAAATGAAGGGGAAAAAAGTTTTTAATGATATCTAACTCAACCGTTTCATTTTCCAGTGATGAAAGAATGGATGTCTCGTGGTAGGCCGGGGTATGCAAAAYGGGACAACTCTGAGCACGGCTACACTAACGGTCAAAAGGTTTACAACACCTACTCATTCAAGGGTTTTTCTTTATTTTTTACTATTTTCTACATTGTAGAATAATAGTGAAGACATCAAAACTATGAAAGAACACATATGGAATAATTTAGTAACAAGAGTATGCAAAGCTGTCCATCAAGGTAAAGGCTATTTGAAGAATCTCAAATATAAAGTATATTTTGATTGTTTAACAGTTTTTTGGTTACTACATGATTCCATATGTGTTATTTCATAGTTTATGTTTTTGCTATTATTCTACAATGTAGAAAATAGTAAAAATAAAGCAAAAACCCTTGAATGAGTCGATGTGTCCAAACTTTTGACTGGTACTGTATCTCCTGAATGTTTTGGCATTAAAGTCGTAAGAAGTCTCTTTCTGACCACTCCTACCATGGGTAAATATGTATTGAACGTTTCGTTCAAAAGTTGCTTGGAATTCACGTCCGTGTTAGTTCATGTTGACTAGTGGTCCTATTTTAGCCTGGTCCCAGATCTGTTTGTGCTATAGTCAACTGCAACGACCATAGGAGTTGGGGGCTACACAGATCTAGGACCACCAGGCTTGTCCTGTACAGGAGATCCCTGGATGAAACACAGATGTGCTGATTGCAGTGATGAGTGAGTGAATTGTGTTTTATCGTGTTGCACTGTCCTGCCAGACGCTCCGGGGTCTCTAAGTCACAGATGGACCTCTCCTCCAGCCAGTCACAGGTTAACTAGAGATGGAGCGCAGGTGAGACGTGGAGAAACCATTAAACTGCCCTCTGGTCATATCCAATGGAATTCTCCTGCTTCTTCCTCCAATGCTAACCTGCGTTATTGGCTTTCTCCCTCTCCCCTTCCTGCTAACTTGGCTTCCCTTTTCCTGCCCCGGCCTAACCAATCACCTAATAATCACCTAATCGATCCATCATGTGGCTGGTTGTTCAACCTGTCCAACTCCCAGATTCACTGACACAGCCCGGTGTGGATGCTTTCACCAGCAGGGTTATTAACCTCTAAAAGTCTAAGACTATATATATAACTATCRCCTATGGAATAACACATTCAGAACTGGCAGAAAAGGCCGGACTTGAACATCTCTRGAGAGACCTGAAAATAGCTGTGCAGCGACGCTCCCCATCCAACCTGACAGAGCTTGAGAGGATCTGCAGAGAAGAATGGGAGAAACTCCCCAAATACAGGTGTGCCAAGCTTGTAGTGTCATACCCAAAAAGACTCGAGGCTGTAATCGCTGCCAAAAGGTGCTTCAACAAAGTACTGAGTAAAGGGTCTAAATACCTTATTTTTAATACTTTTGCAAAACATTCTATAAACCTGTTTTTGCTTTGTCATTATGGGGTATTGTGGGTAGATTGATGAGGGGGGAAAACGATTTAATCCGTCTTAGAATAAGGCTGTAACGTAACGTGGAAAAAGCCACGGTGTCTGAATACTTTCAGAATGCGCTGTATAAGAAAGCTCAGGAAATATGAGTTTATTTTAGACATTTAACCGCTCATTTTTGTTAGCACAAAACTACTTCCATTAATTTGTCTGGGTTACCCTCCGACGAGTCCCGTGACACTTGTGGGTTTTCAAACCGTTCAGACGCTACAGATGTGTGTGTGTGAGAAGACATGGTCTGACAAACACCACTCTGGCTCTGCCACCTTCCACCGCAGAAGGCCCGACATCGGCGTATACGGTGGATCGAGAGGCGCAGAAGGCTCGACATCGGCGTATACGGTGGATCGAGAGGCGCAGAAGGCTCGACATCGGCGTATACGGTGGATCGAGAGGCGCAGAAGGCCCGACATCGGCGTWTACGGTGGATCGAGATGCAGCCCAAGCAAAAGACTGATATCTGTAGCTTGAAATGACAGATTTGATTTATTATGTTACTTTAATATTAGACTCTTAAGGATTAACTACCCATTCAGATGTTTGGGTTCGTTAACATAAAACCTTTTCCTACAGAACATGAGCAATGAGCGTTTATCATAATACCACCTCTCGTTCCAAGTGGTTTCCTTCATCTGGTGCCTACTGAACAAGACCCCGGTCTGTGCCCAAGCTCCGACTGCCTTTTAGAAGAGGTCTGTGGTGTGAAGAGCTGTAGGTTCGTTTTGACTTTCAGTAGTACAGGGCTGAGGGCTTGTGCTGACTTTTAGTAGTACAGGGCTGAGGGCTTTTGTGACTTTAAGTACGGGCTGAGTGGCTTGTTGACTTTCTAGTCAGGGCTGAGGCTTGTGACTTTTAGTACAGGGCTGAGGGCTTGTGACTTTTAGTAGTACAGGGCTGAGGGCTTGTGACTTTTAGTACAGCGATTGAGGGCTTGTGACTTTAGTACAGGGCTGAGGGCTTGTGACTTTTAGTAGTACAGGGTTGAGGCTTGTGACTTATACAGGGTGAGGGCTTGTGACTTTTAGTACAGGGCTGAGGGCTTGTGACTTTTAGTACAGGGCTGAGGGCTTGGGACTTTGTACAGGGCTGAGGGCTTGTGGCTTTGCTGTAGTACAGGGTGAGGCTTGTGACTTTTAGTACAGGGCTGAGGGCTTGTGGCTTGCTGTAGTACAGGGCTGAGGGCTTGTGACTTTTTACAGGGCGGAGGCTTGGTCGCTTGCTGTAGTACAGGGCTGAGGGCTTGTGGCTTTGCTGTAGTACAGGGCTGAGGGCTTGTGGCTTTGCTGTGTAGTACAGGGGCTTGAGGGCTTGTGGCTTTCAGTAGTACAGGGCTGAGGGCTTGTGGCTTTGCTGTAGTACAGGGCTGAGGGCTTGTGGCTTTTAGTTACAGGGCTGAGGGCTTGTGGCTTTGTTAGTACAGGGCTGAGGGCTTGTGGCTTTGCTGTAGTACAGGGCTGAGGGCTTGTGGCTTTGCTGTAGTACAGGGCTGAGGGCTTGTGCTTGTGTAGTACAGGCTGAGGGCTTGTGGCTTTCAGTAGTACAGGGCTGAGGGCTTGTGGCTTGCTGTAGTACAGGGCTGAGGGCTTGTGGCTTTCAGTAGTACAGGGCTGAGGGCTTGTGCTTTGCGTAGTACAGGGCTGAGGGCTTGTGGCTTTGCTGTAGTACAGGGCTGAGGGCTTGTGGCTTTGCTGTAGTACAGGGCTGAGGGCTTGTGGCTTTTGCTGTAGTACAGGGCTGAGGGCTTGTGGCTTTGCTGTAGATGGATGCTTGCTTTACAGGGCTGAGGGCTTGTGGCTTTGCTGTAATTACAGGGCTGAGGGCTTTGTGGCTTTTCAGTAGTACAGGGCGTTGGCTTTCATTTCGTACAGGGCTGAGGGCTTGTGGCTTCAGTAGTAACAGGGCTGAGGGCTTGTGGCTTTGCTGTGTCTGGCTGCCTTCACTTCAATGTTGATTCATGTTCACCAGCTTCCACTTCCCCCTTGTCAAAAACTTGTCTTTTTTGTGTGTTTAGCTATACTGCTTTGACCTTAAATCAATCTGAAACCACTAGCCCCTGTGTTAATATGGGCACTAGACCCTACCTTTTTATGGAGATGTGAGAGGATTTGATTGGTATAAGCAATATGGTGATACTTCATACCTAGCCTATCAGAGAGCAAGGGGGGGGGGGGCTACTACCATGTTTACACCCTCAGCTCTCCACTAGGGTCTAGGAGTCCATTTGGATTGGCCTGGTTAATGTTTACCCCTCTCTCCTACAGGTCAGTCCTTCAACGGCCGTATCTATGGAAACACACCAGGGGGCGCTACAGCTGTGTCCAGTGTGGCCACTCCCCCAACAGGAAGGAGATGACTGCCCACATCAAGGGCAAACACAAGAGCCCTGCTGCAAAGCCTGGTAACGACACAGGTACCACTGTCTATTATAGCCTCTTGTCTAGTAAATCCCACTGTCTATTATAGCCTCTTGTCTAGTAAATCCCACTGTCTATTATAGCCTCTTGTCTAGTAAATCCCACTGTCTATTATAGCCTCTTGTGCTAGTAAATCCCAACCCTCTATTATAGCCTCTTGTCTAGTAAATCCCACCTCTATTATAGCCTCTTGTCTAGTAAATCCCACGTCTATTATAGCCTCTTGTCTAGTAAATCCCACTGTCTAGTAAATCCCACCCTCTATTATAGCCTCTTGTCTAGTAAATCCCAGCTATTATAGCCTCTTGTCAGTAAATCCCACCCTCTATTATAGCCTCTTGTCGAGTAAATCCCACCCTCTATTATAGCCTCTTGTCGAGTAAATCCCACGTCTATTATAGCTCTTGTCGTAAATCCTCATATGCTCGTCTAGTAAATCCCACTGTCTATTATAGCCTCTTGTCTAGTAAATCCCACTGTCTATTATAGCCTCTTGTCTAGTAAATCCCACTGTCTATTATAGCCTCTTGTCTAGTAAATCCCACCCTATTATAGCCTCTTGTCTAGTAAATCCCACTGTCTTATAATAGCCTCTTGTCGAGTAAATCCCACTCTATTATAGCCTCTTGTCTAGTAAATCCACCCTCTATTATAGCCTCTTGTCTAGTAAATCCCACCCTCTATTATAGCCTCTTGTCTAGTAAATCCCCCTCTATTATAGCCTCTTGTCTAGTAAATCCACTGTCTATTATAGCCTCTTGTCTAGTAAATCCCACCCTCTATTATAGCCTCTTGTCTAGTAAATCCCACTGTCTATTATAGCCTCTTGTCTAGTAAATCCACCCTCTATTATAGCCCTTGTCTAGTAAATCCCACCCTCTATTATAGCCTCTTTGTCTAGTAAATCCCACCCTCTATTATAGCCTCTTGTCTAGTAAATCCCACCCTCTATTATAGCCTTCTGTCTAGTAAATCCCACTCTATTATAGCCTCTTGTCTAGTAAATCCCACTGTCTATTATAGCCTTGTCAGTAATCCCACCTCTATATGCCTTGCTAGTAAACCACCTCTATTATAGCCTCTTGTCAGTAAATCCCACCCCTCTATTATAGCCTCTTGTCGAGTAATCCCACCCTCTATTATAGCCTCTTGTCTAGTAAATCCCACTGTCTATTATAGCCTCTTGTCTAGTAAATCCAGTCTATTATAGCCTCTTGTCTAGTAAATCCCACCCTCTATTATAGCCTCTTGTCTAGTAAATCCCACCCTCTATTATAGGCCTCTTGTCTAGTAAATCCCACGTCTATTATAGCCTCTTGTCTAGTAAATCCCATCTATTATAGCCTCTTGTCTAGTAAATCCCACCTCTATTATAGCCTCTTGTCTAGTAAATCCCACCCTCTATTATAGCCTCTTGTCTAGTAAATCCCACTCTATTATAGCCTCTTGTCTAGTAAATCCCACTTCTAATTATAGCCTCTTGTCAGTAAATCCCATCTATTATAGCCTCTTGTCGAGTAAATCCCACCCTCTATTATAGCCTCTTGTCAGTAAATCCCATTCTATTATAGCCTCTTGTCTAGTAAATCCCACTTTATTATAGCCTCTTGTCTAGTAAATCCCACTGTCTATTATAGCCTCTTGTCTAGTAAATCCCAGTCTATTATTAGCCTCTTGTCTAGTAAATCCCACTGTCTATTATAGCCTCTTGTCTAGTAAATCCCACCCTCTATTATAGCCTCTCGTTAGTAAATCCCCACTGTCTATATAGCTCTTGTCGAGTAAATCCCACTGTCTATTATAGCCTCGTTGTCTAGTAAATCCCACCCTCTATTATAGCCTCTTGTCTAGTAAATCCCAGTCTATTATAGCCTCTTGTCTAGTAAATCCCACCTCTATTATAGCCTCTTGTCTAGTAAATCCCACCCTCTTATTATGCCTCTTGTCGAGTAAATCCCACTCTATTATAGCCTCTTGTCTAAGTTAAATCCCACCCTCTATTATAGCCTCTTGTCTAGTAAATCCCACGTCTATTATAGCCTCTTGTCTAGTAAATCCCACCCTCTATTATAGCCTCTTGTCTAGTAAATCCACCTGTCTATTATAGCCTCTGTTCTAGTAAATCCCACCCTCTATTATAGCCTCTTGTCTAGTAAATCCCACCCTCTATTATAGCCTCTTGTCTAGTAAATCCCACTTCTATTTATAGCCTCTTGTCTAGATAATCCCACCCTCTATTATAGCCTCTTGTCTAAGTAAATCCCACCCTCTATTATAGCCTCTTGTCTAGTAAATCCCACTGCTCTATTATAGCCTCTTGTCTAGATAATCCCACTGCTATTATAGCCTCTTGTCTCAGTAAATCCCACTGTCTATATAGCCTCTTGTCTAGGTAAATCCCAGTTCTATTATATCCTCTTGTCTAGTAAATCCCACTGTCATTATAGCCTCTGTCGAGTAAATCCACTGTCTATTATAGCCTCTTGTCTAGTAAATCCCACCTCTATTATAGCTCTTGGCTGTAAATCCCCACTCTATTATAGCCTCTTGTCTAGTAAATCACACCCTCTATTATAGCCTCTTGTCTAGTAAATCCATCCCTCTTATTATAGCCTCTTGTCGAGTAAATCCACCCTCTATTATAGCCTCTTGTCGAGTAAATCCCACCCTCTAATTATAGCCTCTTGTCAGTAAATCCACGTCTAATTATAGCCTCTTGTCTAGTAAATCCCACGTCTATTGTAGCCTCTTGTCTAGTAAATCCCACCGGTCTATTATAGCCCTTTCTAGTAATCCCACCGTCTATATTAGCCTCTTGTCGAGTAAATCCCACTGTCTATTATAGCCTCTTGTCAGTAAATCCACCTCTATTATAGCCTCTTGTCTAGTAAATCCCACTGTGGCTCTTATATAGCGCCTCATTGTCTATGATAAAATCCCCAGTCTATTATAGCCTCTTGTCTAGTAAATACCCTCTATATGCCTTCGTCTAGTAATCTCACTGTCTGATTATAGCCTCTTGTCTAGTAAATCCCACTGTCTATTATAGCCTCTTGTTTCTTTAGTAAATCCCATTATTAAGCCTCTTGTCTAGTAAATCCCACCCTCTATTATAGCCTCTTGTCGAGTAAATCCCAGTCTATTAAGCCTCCTTGTCTAGTAAAAATCACTGGCTATTACTTCCTATATCATGTCTATTGTATAGCCCTCGTCTGAGTAAATCCCTTCTTTTAGCGTTGTCCGGTAATCCATTATTATGCCTCTTGTCTAGTAATCCCCTGTCAATATACTGCTCCTCGATATACTTTATAGCTCTTGTTTAGTAAATCCATCTCTCT
>NW_019944049.1:38037-40588 GCF_002910315.2 Salvelinus sp. IW2-2015 | reverse complement strand
GACCTTGTTCCCAACTCTACAGCAGCAACATTCAACTTCCTTTAAAAAGCAGAGTTGAAGTCTCGATATTAACACACAGTAGTCAACTATCGCTCCTTACAAGTAGCATAAAGCAGTCATTAGAAAATAACAAATTTTACAAGTAGCATAAAGCAGTCATTAGAAAATAACACATTTTATATTGACAACATCGTGTTAAATAAAGGGTAATATGTATTTCCTCTGCAAGTGGTCATTATGCTACAGTCGATCCACCGCTCACGTCCAACGACTGGGAGGCAGAGTGGGTCTTTAAATGTCTCTTCAGGTGATTTAGACAGGTGTAGGTCTTAGAACAGAGATGACAGGGGTACGGTCTCACCCCAGTGTGGTTCAGAACATGTTTCTTCAACTCCGCACCGCGAGAGAATGCCTTCCCACACTCGTGGCAGATGTAGGGTCGTACTCCCGTGTGTACACGCATGTGAAGTGTCACCTTGCTGGCCATGGTGAAACCTTTCTCACAGACGGTGCATTTGTACGGTCTCTCCCCGGTGTGTGTTCTCCTGTGGATCTGCAGCTCTCCTGCAGAGCAGAAGGCCTTGCCGCAGTCCGAGCAGAGGAAAGGTTTCTCGCCCGTGTGAGTCCTGATGTGTATCGTCAGGTTTCCGTTGACGGAGAACCGCTTGGTGCAGTAGGTACACTGGTACGGCCTCTCGCCGGTGTGGGTCCGCATGTGGAGCTTCAGGTCYCCTTTACAGCGGAAGGCCTTTCCACAGCTGGGGCAGATCTTGGACCTCTCTTGGGAATGACGTTGCTCGTGGTTATTTTGCCAGACCTAAATGAAATCATTTTGTTAAGACATTTAAAATAGTTGTCTCAGCCATTTTAGTATAATAATACATACAGTATTTTCTTGTCTGTGAAATCAGGAACCACTTGGAAATGTGTTAATCCAGAGGTTGAGGTTATTTTACCAATCAATACCAATCAATACCTGTGAGCTGAAGCCCTTTCCACACTGTTTACACTTGTAGGGTTTGTCTTCTGCACCGTGGACCTTCTGGTGGGCCCTCAGCTCCGCCACGCCTGGGAATGGCCCCTCCCCACAGTACCTGGCAATACAAAGGTTAGCAGATTCTAATGTAGCACACAGACAGTCTATTCCCTATAATATATATGGCTCTGGTCAAAACTAGTTCCCTGAATAGGGTGTAATTTGGGATGTAGTTRTTGACTGTTTACCTTATAGGACAGAGAACATTCTGAAGGACAGGGGGACTGGACTGTACAAGTGATTGAAAAACAAACGTTGTGTACTCATGAATCACAGATGGCTGTCCCAAATGGCACCCTATTCCCTACACGGGGCCCTGGTCAAAACTAGTGCACTATATAGGGTGCCATTTGGGACGACTACATACAGCAATAGGATATCCGTATAACATACCTGCAGTTGAAGACCTTGTCAGTGGTGTGGGTTACCAGGTGTTTCTTCAACGAGTTGTGCCACTTGAAGATTTTCCCACACTGCGGACACTCGAACTGGCCCGCCTGCCCTAAACCGCTGGCCCGTCTACTGCCACTACACCGGTGCCGGACACGCTCTCTGACCGACCCAAAACTGCTTCCGCATTTAATACAGACATAGGCAGCGTTGGAGCACTGTGTCCGACGATGGGTGGACATCTCCGAGGACCGTCTGAAGGTCTTACCGCACTGGGAACACTTGTAAGGGTTCTCCCCTGTGTGGAGTCTCTGGTGCTCCAGCATCTCATAGAGGTAGATGAAACAACGGCCACATTGGGGACACTTGTGGGCCACGCGYTGCCGCGGTTGCTCTGGTGACACACCGGAGGAGGCKGCTGCTGTTGCCGCCGGGYCGTGTTCAGCTGTCGTGCTGCTCAGGGAGTATTGGTGCTCAGAGACAACTGCTTCTCTTCCTTCCTCAGACTTCAATCTTACCCTTTGTCTCTCCTTCAGGTGATCCTTTCCTTCAGATCCTTGGCTTTCTACTGAATCCGTTCCAGTATTTTTAGCCATACTTGCTTTTGACTCAGCCCATTGGCCAGTCAAACTGTCAGTCATGATCTCCAAGGACGGGCTGTCGCGGGCGCTGGGGTGCGAGGCATTGGCCAGTCTCAGTGATGGAGGGAAGGATAACGAGACGAGGAGACGGTCCTCTGTCCTCGAGGGAACTGAACAGTGACAAGCAGGACCAATGGGAAGAAGATGGGAAAGGTGATTATTCTATAGGCGAGTGAAATAATGCTATAGAACTCCATCTACAGTCAAAAGAAGCATCTCAAATGGCACCTATTCCCTATATAGTGCACTACTACAACACTGGGACCCTATTCCCTATATAGTGCACTACTACAACACTGGGGCCCTATTCCCTATATAGTGCACTACTACAACACTATTCCCTATATAGTGCCCTACTATGACCCTGTGCCCTACTATGACCCTATATAGTGCACTACTTTTAACTGGGAAACTCCATGGACCCTGGTCAACTGTAGAGCATTATAAGGGAATAGGTTGTCATGTGGAATGCAGCATTATAAAG
>NW_019944049.1:0-38012 GCF_002910315.2 Salvelinus sp. IW2-2015 | reverse complement strand
GGAATAGGTGGTTCCAGTGGACATGCCCAGCATTATAAAGGGAATAGGTTGTCATGTGGAATGCAGCATTATAAAAGGGAATAGGTTGTCATGTGGAATGCAGCATTATAAAGGGAATAGGTTGTCAGTGGAATGCAGCATTATAAAGGAATAGGTTGTCAAGTGGAATGCAGCATTATAAAGGGAATAGGTTGTCATGTGGAATGCAGTATTTATAAGGGAATAGGTTGTCAAGTGGAATGCAGCATTATAAAGGGAATAGGTTGTCATGTGGAATGCAGCATTATAAAGGGAATAGGTTGTCATGTGGAATGCAGCATTATAAAGGGAATAGGTTGTCATGTGGAAGAGCATTATAAAGGGAATAGGTTGTCATGTGGAATGCAGCATTATAAAGGGAATAGGTTGTCATGTGGAATGCAGCATTATAAAGGGAATAGGTTGTCAATGTGGAATGCAGCATTATAAAGGGAATAGGTTGTCATGTGGAATGCAGCATATAAAGGGAATAGGTTTGTCATGTGGAATGCAGCATTATAAAGGAATAGGTTGTCATGTGAATGCAGCATTATAAAGGGAATAGGTTGTCATGTGGAATGCAGCATTATAAGGTAGGTTGTCATGTGGAATGCAGACAGAGACTTACCGCTCTTGGGCAGCTTCCGGGCAGTGTTGGTTCTGTAGCAGAGACTTCAGGTCCTCTCCGTGAGAGACACAGCGCATGTAGTCCTCAGAACAGAGGGGGCAGCACTGATCAACAACGCAGTCTGAACAACGAAAATAAATCACATGTTATTGGTCACACGGTTAGCAGATGTTATTGGTCACATACACACGGTTAGCAGATTTTATTGGTCACATGGTTAGAAGATGTTATTGATCACATACACATGGTAGCAGATGTTATTGGTCACATACACATGGTTAGCAGATGTTATTGTGGGTTTAGCGAAATGCTTGTAAATGACACTAATATTACGATGAAACAGCTGGACTTCTGCTACTAGTTTACAGTTGTATGTAGAATAACACCAGTGAATTGTCATGTAAGCAATAAGGCCCCGAGGTGGTGTGGTATATGGCCAATATACCACTGCTACGGTCTGTTCTTAGGCACGACGCAAAGCGGAGGTGCCTTGACAGCCCTTAGCCGTGGTATATTGGCCATAGACCACAAACCCCCGAGGTGCCTTATTGCTATTATAAACTGGTTACCAACGTAAAAATATGTCAAATCGGTGGTATACGGTCTGATATCACAAGCTGTCAGCCAATCAGCATTCAGGGCTTGAACTATACCCAGTTTATTCTAAATAACCATGTTTTGTCCCAACCCCATATAATCATTTTAATCTTGACTCATCTTACACCGGACTGTTCAGAGCAACAATGGACCTAGTGTGACTCATTGATCTGAAAAATCTGTCACCGGCCATGTCAAAATTGTCTGGCCTACTAATCATACTACATATTATTTAGAACGGACTGTTTAGTAGACATGAATGCAGTAAAGCAAACAAATAACATTCTAGGCCCCTCCCTCCGAGAATATCCACATTCTAGGCCCCTCCCTCCTGGAATATCCACATTCTAGGCCCTCCCTCCTGAGAATATCCACATTCTAGGCCCCTCCCTCCTGAGAATATCCACATTCTAGGCCCCTCCCTCCTGAGAATATCCACATTCTAGGCCCCTCCCTCCTGGAATATCCACATTCTAGGCCCCTCCCTCTGAGAATATCCACATTCTAGGCCCCTCCCTCCTGAGAATATCCACATTCTAGCCCCTCCTCCTGAGAATATCCACATTCTAGGGCCCCTCCCTCCTGAGAATATCCACATTCTAGGCCCTCCCCCTGAGAATATCCACATTCTAGGCCCCTCCTCTGAGAATATCCACATTCTAGGCCCCTCCCTCCTGAGAATATCCACATTCTAGGCCCCTCCCTCCTGAGAATATCCACATTCCTAGGCCCTCCCTCCTGAGAATATCCACATTCTAGGCCCCTCCCTCCTGAGAATATCCACATTCTAGGCCCCTCCTCCTGAGAATATCCACATTCTGGCCCTCCTCCTGAGAACACGTAATCTAATGTGTTGATTCCTGCCATTGGTTCATTTTGGTACAGCACTTGCCCTTATCAGCTGTTGTCTGAAAAGACTGTTCATCAGCAGTGAATTTACCGGATGAAGAGCTATGAGTATGACATCACGACATTTAAACCATTCTCGATTTTAGAAAGTTTGATAGGATGTCAATTTTCGCATACCTAAAATGCCTGCCATTTAACAACACGGTATGGGTATTCGGACATTGTAGCACTGCTGTCCAACTGTGTACCTGTTTGAAGTCTGGGACCGGCAGCAGCTCCTCCAGTCTAGAACAGGAAGTGGCACACCGAGTTTTGCAGCGATGAGTACAAAGTTAGGACCATACTCCACCGGGAACACCACCTGACAGACAGAGTCAAGGTTAGGACCTTAGTTAGAGATGATCCTTTAACTTCTTTGGGATAGGGGGCGGTATTTTGACATCCGGATGAAAAGCAAACTGCCTGCTACTGAGGCCCAGAAGCGATGATATGCATATAATGGTAAGATTTGGGTAGAAAACTCTAAAGTTTCTAAAACTGTTAAAAATAATGTCTGTGAGTATAACAGAACTGATATGGCAGGCGAAACCCTGAGGACAAACAATCCCCAACAAAAGAATTCATCCTACCACTGATTTGTGGCTGGCACTTTTATAATAGGGCGAAATTGTCCCCAATTGCAGTTCCTAGGGCTTCCACTAGTGTCAACAGTCTATAGAAAGAGTTTCAGGCTGGTTTTTTGGAAAATGAGCCAGGAATTGTAGTCTTTCTAGGTGGCTCCCATTTTGGTTGTTGTGTTTCCAATTGCGTGAAATTGAGCGCGTTCTTTGGTATTTTTCTCCGGTATATTGTATTGTTTATTTGCGTATTAGGGTACCTGAGGTTTGTTATAAACGTTGATTGACTTGTTTGGGATTCATTTGTATGCATTTTGATGGAGGGAAACTGGGTGGATTATTGACTGAAAGCGCGCCAGATAAACTGAGTTATGGATATAAAGGACTTTATCGAACCGAAGGACCATTTATGATGTATCTGGGACCTTTTGGAGTGCCAACAGAAGATCTTCAAAGGTAAGACATTTATTATATCGCTATTTCTGACTTTCGTGTGCAACTCCCTGGTTGAAAATGATTTGTTATGCAGGTGTGCTGGGCGCTGTCCTCAGATAATCGCATGGTTTGCTTTCGCCGTAAAGCCTTTTTAAAATCTGACACGGCGGCTGGATTAACAACAAGTTAAGCTTTATTTTGATGTATTGCACTTGTGATTTCTGAAAAGTTTTAATATTTATAGTAATTTAAATTTGAATTTGGGCCCTGCAATTTCACCGAAACTGCTCGAAATGCGTGGTAGCGTCCCACTAATCCGCAAGAAGTCTAAAGATCCCAGGGGTGAAACCCAACAAACATAGAAGAAGCAGAGTCTGATCACTGTTCCAATACTTTAAAACGGCCTCCTGCCTTGAGATTAAACACACTAACATAAGCTTATGATCTGAGAAGAGAAGTCCCATCATGGAGGTTAGGAGCCCTGTTTAGCTTTTAGGCAGCCTCGTGTTCCCCGCCCCCCCCCCCTCTGGGTCTTTCCACTACCGGCTCTATCATACCTTGAAGAAGTGTTCCTCCTTTCTGGGTCTTCCACTAAGCTTGAATGCCAGCCTTCAGGAAGTTAGATTCAGGCAAATTTCAATCGCGGCATCGTTTGACTGCAACACAAAAGGGTCCAGACAAACATCAACAAGCTTGGACCACAGTGTTGGTTTTCCTGGAGAACAGCCTAGACCTGGACCTAAAAAGCAAACAAATAGATTATCTTTAAAAGTGCTTTAATCTAAAGACTCATTTTACTGCCCTTACTGTTTCAAGAGAATGGGCTTGTCGAATATTCTCCCCAGTTGATTAAAACACACCTGTTTCCAGACCAAGATGCTTGGATTCTATCCAGGTGTGGTTTTCAACAGCCTTGAAGGTCATCGGGATGTCCCAGATCGGAAACAATTCCAGAGTCCCATCCTGAGAAGAGACACCCAACCAGTTACCACCTGCCACGTGCATCTCAACCCATCTGCCAGTCTCCAATCACTTCCCACACAGACGCCAAGCCCCTTCCCCCTGACACTCACAACACAAGTCGAAGATTAAAGATCACTTCTTCCTCTGACAACAAGCACGTTTCAAAACTTCCCCATTAGCATTTGAAGTTTGGTCCGACATAAGGTCCGGTCATATGAACACCAAAACACAATTTACTGTTGTCCCGTAAAATTACGCACTAAGGATCCCAAAGTTCGAGCTTAAATTAATTGATGCTTAACTGCCTGTAGCTCAGGCCCTGAAGCAAGGATATTCATATTCTTGGTACCACTTGAAAGGAAACACTTTGAAGTTTGTGGAAATGTGAATTGGAAGGAGTAGGAGAATATAACAGCAATAGATGGTAGAAAAAAACACAATTAAAAACAACCGGGATCTTTTCTACCACCATCCTTTGAAATGAGGGAAAGGTCGTAGGTTCTATCCTGGTTGTAATTTCCAAATAGTGTCCAAAGAGGCAAGCATCTGGACTTTGATTTAGCTTTTCCAGTATTAGTAGCCCATAATTATAAGTTTCAACATTTGCAAAATACCAGTTTTTCAATAAACTGAATATCCTTCATATTTTTGGTCCAAAATGAAAAAGGTTAGTAGCATACATTTTTACGCATATACATGGTTTCCGGATATCCCGTAAAACCCAGCTCATTTGTAATCATAGCTAGCTTTTGTTTGAACCCCGATTTGGTGCTTAATTTGACAAAGACCAGTCATTCAAGTGATGACCGCCCGTGTCATCAAGCGGCCATGAAGGCGTCGCTCTCTTGACCAAAAGGTGTCCTATAGGGATATTACTACACTCCTAATGATATAGTTAAGTATGGATACTTCTAGGATCTCTGAAGGAATAGATAACGAAAGTGAATTTGGTCCTCAGTGAAACAACGTTTAGAGTGGGAAATTCACAAGATTCCTTTCTTTCGCAAATTGTTGAACGGAGTGGAAATATAAAAATTGATCGTGCATGCTGTATGGACCTATTTTAGGATCTAAAATATTTTTTCACACTAACAAAATTGACACTTCAAATGTTACTCTGAGACCCTTTGGATGATACATTCTGAAACTCATTGGCTCTGATTTTAAGTACACATTTCACCTTGAAGAGGTTTGATAATTTCACATCTCGGTAAAAAAATAAGTGTTTTTTGTTGCTAGGCGCTCACCCAACAATAGCAAATGGCATTTATTCGCAGTAATAGCTACTGTGAAATTGACAGTGCAGTTATATTAACAAGAATTTAAGCTTTCTGGCCAATTATAAAGACACCGTATAATGTACTTGACATTGTTGTTTCTCTAAACTCATGATCTTGAACATGCTCTGCATGATTTACAAGTCCCGTTGGGGACGTTCAGCCTGAATAGGAACGTCCGATCCTTAATTATTAATATCTGGGTTTAGTCATTTAAGTTAACACTGAAATAGTTTTTTCCAAACCCAACAATTTAATTTGAAATAAATAATATATTCAGTGCAGTCGGAAAGTAATTCAGACCCCGACTTTAACCACTTTGGTTATGTTACAGCCTTTCTACAATGGATTCAATTATTTTCTAATCAATCTACACACAATACCCAATAATGACAAAGCAAAAACAGGTTTTAGAAATTTTGGCAACAATTATAATTAAACAGAAATGTCAAATTTTCATAAGTATTCAGGACGTTTTACTCAGTACTTTGTGAAGCAACCTTTGGAGCGATTACAGCATCCGAGTCTTCTTGGGTATGACGCTACGAGCTTGGGTACACCTGTATTTGGGGGAGTTTCTCCGCATTCTTCTCTGCAGATCCTCTCCGCTCTGTCAGGTTGGATGGGGAGCATCGCTGCACAGGCTTATTTCAGGTTTCTCCAGAGATGTTTGATCGGGTTCAAGTCCGGGGCCCTTTTCCCCCTTTTTTCCTTTTTTGCCTGGGCCACTCAGAGACTAGTCCCGAAGCACTCCTGTGTTGTCTTGGCTGTGTTGGATTAGGGTCGTTGTCCTGTTGGGAAGATTGAACACCTCGTCGCCCCACCAGTCTGAAGGTCTGAGTGCTCCTGGATGCAGGTTTTTCAATCAAGGATTCTGGTGGTACTTTTGCTCAGTTTCATCTCGTCTCGATCCTGACTAGGTCTCCCAGTCGTTCTGCGACTGAAAAACTATCCCCACAGCAATGATTACAGTGCCAGGTTTCACTCCAGACGTGACGCTTGGCATTCACGTTTCAAATCTTGGTTTCATCAGACGCAGAGAATCTTGTTTTCATGTTCGAGCCCCTTTAAGGTGCTTTTTGCAGAACTCCAAAGGCTGTCATGTGTTCTTTTACTGAAGAGTGGCTTTCCGTCTGGCCACTCTAAACAATAAAGGCCAAGATATAGGTGGAGTGCTGCAGAGATGGTTGACCTTCTGGAAGTTTCACCCCATCTCACAGAGGAACAAACTCTGAAATCTTCTGTCAGAGTGACCATCGGGTTTCTTGGGTCCACCTCCCTGACCAAGCCCCTTCTACCCCATTTATCAGTTTGGCCAGGCAGCCAGCTGTAGGTGGTGTTCCAAACTTCTTCATTTAAAGAATGATGGAGGCCACTGTTTTGAGGACCTTCAATGCTGCAGATATTTTTTGGGTACCCTTTCCCAGATCTGTGCTCGACCCAATCCTTCTCGGACCTACGGACAATTTCCTCAACCCCATGGCTTGGCTTTTGCCTCTGACATGCACTGTCAATCTTGGGACTTATATAGACTGGTGTGTGGCCTTTCCAAATCATGTCCAATCAATTGAATTTACCACAGTGACTCCAATCAAGTTGTAGAAACATAATCAAAGGAATGATCAATGGAAACAGGAAGCACTTGAGCTCACTTCTAAAGTCTATAGCAAAGGGTATGAATTATTTATGTACATTAAGAATCTTATTTATTATACATTTGCCAGCCATTTACATTTGTATACATTTTAGAATAAGGATGTAATGTAACAAATGTGGGAAAAAGTCAAGGGGTCTGAATACCTTTCTGAATATATATAATTTATTTTACACTGTTTGGATGCTTTCAACAGCAGAAAAATCCTGAGATTGATTAGGAATCTCTTACCCCGTCCTCTTAGGCCAGGATGAGCAGCCACCTCCTGTCTGTTGGACGGAAGATTCTGGAACCACCTCCGTTACCCATGGACACAAACTCCTCCAGCTTCCCATATGCTTTGTGTTGCCCTGCGCACCACCTGCCACATAACTGCTGACATCATCCGGAGAGGAGGGACCACAGGCCAGGGGAGGGCAAGAGGAAAGGGGGATTCTGCTAAGGAAGAGAGGGAGGTGGAAAGAGAGGTTTGAGTCACAGTAGTGGAGGCATAGTTCATTGTCTAACATAAGCCACCCACAAGCAAGCGAAAGGCCCTCCTTAGTCCCTTTTGCAAAATCAAGATCATGAATCCTATACTCCTGCTTCATTTTTTTACAAGAGAAGCTTCACAAAAGAAGTACCCCCTTTAACACGCACTCATAGAGAAATGTCCTTCTTCCGCCAGAGGAGACTATGCCTGCAGCTTTGATAGCCGCTGACAAATGTTCTGGACGCCGACGAGAGCGTTGACGAGTTACACCTCAGCCCCCAGTTAGCTGCTTCCCCTGGATTAACACCCCCGGTATGCACTAAAGGACAGGGCTATCTCACAGGGCTATTGGGGTGTAACCTGCCTAAATTGACCAACCGCCCTTAGCACTCTCACATAAGCACGCTCACGGCACATAAAGTGCTTTGAAAGGCTGGTCATGGCTACATCAACACCCCGGAACCTACCTAGAACCCACCCAACATAGACACAGTGACGCATCTCAAGTCACACTACCCCAGCCTTTCCCATCTGGACAAGAAGGAATACCTATGTAACAGAATGAATGTCATTGACAGTATAGCTCCTCAGCATTCAACACACCAACAGTACCGCCGTCCAAGCTCATCATTTAAGCTTGGGGCCCTGAGTCCTGCAGGCCGTCTCCAGGCGTAAATGGTAGGCACCAACCACCCATCCATACACTGATCCCAGACACAGGGGCCCCACATGGGTGTAATCCTTAGTCCCTCTCCTGTAACTCCATTCACCCATGACTGATGCCACGCCAGCCTAAGGGGTGGTGCGGATCAGTCCATACATCACCGGGAGCACATTGCCCCTCCCAGGACATGTACCGCACTCGGTGTCACAGGGAAGGCCAAGAAGATCATACAAGGACCTCAGCCACCCGAGTACGCCTGTTCGCCCCCGCTACCATCTACAGAAGGCGAGGTCAGTACAGGTGCATCCAAAGCCTGGGAACCGAGAACTGAAAAACAGCTTTTAGCTCAAGGCCATCCCGCTGTTAAATAGCCACCCTAGTACCTGCCCCTGACTTAGTCACTGTCACTAGCCAGTACTACCCGTTACTCACCCTTGCACCATAGAGGCTGCTGCCGCCTGCTAACAAAGAACATGGAATCACTGGTCACTACATATTTCCATACTCTTTTTACACATTTCATATGTATATATGTATCCAGTCAAGTCGCATCCATGTCAATTATTGAAGAATATTCTATATCACTATCTTTATATCTTACAACACAACTATATAAACAATACTTTTAATCCACGTATTTCTTCAGATTATATTAGTCTAGCCACATACGGTCCATACAGCCCCCATCAGACCAGAGCCTCATCCACCATATTGGTTTTATTTCATTCGTTTAGGTGTGTATTGTTAAAGATTATACTGCACTGTTGGAGTAGAACACAAGCATTTTCGCTAGACACCCACAATAACATTTGGATAAAATGTGTATTTCAACCAATAAATTTGATTTTTAAAGAAAAGGGAGAGGATCATTTTTTAAATAATTTTCCGAAATGGCTTTTGACAATTTGGATGTCTGCAGCAGAAACATCTTGGGAAAACTGTAGAAATAGCACCTTGGGTCCATGAACACACGTTAACGGTTTGGAACGATAAGGACCGTCATCTTTGTTCATATCAGCGAGAAATAGAGTGGACTGCTAATTAGCTATATGCTTCTCATGAAACACCTTCGTGTAAAACAGGAAGAATCGTACAGCCACAAAAAACAGTTGTCCTTGAAAAATACTGGTTGGCTGCCACTGTTTAAAACGGGTTAACCCGTGTAAAGACAAGTTGTTCCTTCCACTGTGTATGCATTACGTGTTACTTTTATATTGTTCGCTACTTTCCATTCTCTCTGCATGGTTGGGAAGTGTGACGCGTACATTTTATATGCGCTAGGCTCCCATCATAGATAACACAGCAATGGAGGGCCGAAGCACGATCGCTAACGTTTTAGCTCACGAGAATAGAAGCATAATAGCATAACAAAAAACAAAATATAACGATTTAGCTAATACATACCCAATGTTTACACCTCTAAGCAACTTAAACGCTTCGGATTTGTTATCAGACAAAATGAAATGAGCGGTTGTATTATATTATATTTTTTAAAATGCTAGTTAGCAACAAGAAACACAATTTTTGGCGTTTGCTTTGTTGGTTATAAAGAGAACGCAAACGTACTTCCGGAAACAGTCCCTTAATGATTGGTTGGTGCAGTAGAGGATAGCTACGAGGTCTTATCTTTATATCTGTTTCATTTATAGAGTCTGTGACAGCAGGGCAGCCCCCATTGAGGCTACAACCCATAGGAATCCCCACCTCAGGTTGACCCACTTAAAAATGGATTGCGGAGTATGGGGTGGAAGCCCCTCAACAGCGCTTCCTATGCTAAAATAGCTTTTTTGGCCACTAGAGTCTCTATCCATTTTGTTTGTTTTTTCTCTATGGGTCGTTCTGTCCTCAGCGTTCGTCAGCAACACTAAAAAGTAACTCTTCCGGATCACGGGGAATTTCTGATTTTTTCAAAAATAAAAGTCCCTAATAAGTAGAGACGTGTATTAACCTGTATTTATTCTATAATGTATGAAAAATAATTGTCTAGAACATTAAACAATGATAACTATTTGTTCATTTTTAGTGACATTTCCATTAAATTGGGTTTTTAAAACCCATTGTTCCACAGGTCAAATTAATTCCCACTATGCAAATCATTGGTATATGTATTACGTATTGGATTAATAAAGAAAAAAGATCATTATTTTGTGCCAAGTAAAAGTTGGGAGTTGGGGGTCTGTAGAATCTATATATGGTGGTCCATTTCATGGGGCTCTGAATAATACGGAGTGCTACTGGGCCTTTTTACTAGGGGTCAAACAGCTTAAGAGAGGGTTTGCCTGGGACCACTATATGGCACAAATATAGCGACTGTTACATGAAAAATTTCCTTGGCAAAACCGAAAATATCCATATTCACGAGGGTAAAATGAAAGCGGTGGCGTAGGCAGGCACCAGGAATCAACCCTGGAAGGTCAGTGGTGACGCTGGAGTTGGAAAGTCTTCCCCCAAGTTCTAGCGAGTTCTTGTAAGGAAACCTCTGCGAGAGACCACACCCATGCTGAAACAGGAGGAGGCAAAAGCTACACATACCAGAAAGCTGAGTACGGGGGAAGGGAGTTGGTCACCAGAAGGTCTGCCTTTTGGTGGAGGGACTGGAGGGGGCAGGTCAACAGGGTTAGGTTAGGGGGAGAAGGGAAGGCGCCAGCAGGGTTAGGTCAGAGAGTGGTCAGGGGGAGAAGGGAGGAGCCGCAGGGTTAGGTCAGAGAGTGGGTCAGGGGGAGGAACGGGAGGAGCCAGCAGGGTAGGTTCAGAGAGTGGTCAGGGGGGAGAAAGGGAGGAGCCAGCAGGGTTTAGGTCAGGGAGTGGTCAGGGGAGAAAGAGAGGAGCCAGCAGGTGTTAGGTCAGGGAGTAGTAAGGGGGAAGAAGGGAGGAGCCAGCAGGGTTAGGTCAGGGAAGTGGTCCATGGGGAGAAGGGAGGAGCCAGCAGGGGTTAAGGTCAGAGAGTTTGGTCCAGGGGGAGAACGGGAGGAGCCAGCAGGGTTTTACGGTCAGAGAGTGGTCGCAGGGGGAGAAGGGACGGAGCCAGCAGGGTTAGGTCAAGGGAGTGGTAGGGAAGAAAGAGGAGCCAGCAGGGTTACGGTCAGGGAGTAGATCAGGGGGAGAAGGGAGGAGCCAGCAGGGTTAGGTCAGGGAAGTGGTCAGCGGGGAGAAAGGGAGGAGCACGCAGGGTTAGGTAGATGAGTGGGGTCAGGGGGAGAAGGAGGAGCCAGCAGGGTTAGGTCAGGGAGTGGTCAGGGGAAGAAAGGGAGGAGCCAGCAGGGTTAGGTCAAGAGAGTGGTCAGGGGGAGAAGGGAGGAGCCAGCAAGGGTTAGGTCCAGGGAAGTGGTCATGGGGAGGAAGGGAGGAGCAGCAGGGTTTAGGTCAGGGAGTAGTCAGGGGGAAAAGGGAGGAGCCCAGCAGGGTTAGGTCAGAGAGTGAGTCAGGGGGAGAAGGGAGGAGCCAGCAGGGTTAGGTCAGAAGAGTGGTCAGGGTTAGAAGGGAGGAGCAGGCAGGGGTTAGGTCAGAGAGTGTCCAGGGGAGGAAGGGAGGAGCCAGCAGGGTTGTCAGAGAGTGGTCAGGGGAGAAGGGAGGAGCCAGCAGGGTTTAGGTAGTGGAGTGGTCAGGGGGAGAAGGGAGGGAGCCAGCAAGGGTTAGGTCAGGGAGTGGTCCATGGGGAGAAGGGAGGAGCCAGCAGGGTTAAGGTCAGGGGGAGAAGGGAGGAGCCAGCAGGGTTAGGTCAGGGAGTGGTCATGGGGAGAAGGGAGAGCCCAGCCAGGGTTAGCGTCAGGGAGTGGTCATGGGGAGAAGGGAGGAGCCAGCCAGGGTTTAGTCAGGGAGTGGTCATGGGGGGGGGCCGGGGTTGGTTTCAGGGAGTGGTCAGGGGAGAAGGGAGGAGCCAGCAAGGGTTAGGTCAGCGGAGTGGTCAGCGGGGAGAAGGGAGGAGCCAAGCAGGGGTTATGGGCCAGAGAGGTGGTTCAAGGGGGAAGAAGGGAGGAGCCAGCAGGGTTAGGGTCCGAGGGAGTGGTCAGGGGGAGAAGGGAGGAGCCAGCAGGGTTAGGTCAGGGAGTGGTCAGACACTGAACAGAGAGGACACAGAAGACCTCTATGATCATCCTGCACTTCCAATTAATTCTGTTATGCCAGCACAATGAAGAAGACTGAATCAGGCAATTTTTGGCGGGAAGTTGCCCAATTCTGCAATGGCCAACTGTACCAAAAAACCCAGAAAGGATTTGTGTCACGGTCGGACTTAAGGGCTGTGGAAAGATGAGAAATGTGTGTACAGCCTAATGTAACTGGTGTTATGCAGCTAGGGGAAGGAGTAAGGCAGGGATAGTAAGGTGAGTGAGGAAGATGCTATGTACAGTGGTGGAGTCTGTGCGGAACAACTGGTGTTAATCAGGTTGCCTTGAATTCATTGAGTTACTAGAAGGAGAAAGTAAAGGGTAGATCTAGTGCTTCATAAGGTAGATAACTGTACTGATAGTGATGCTTTGTCTGGTGGTCATATATTTTAACTGTGGAGAATCCTACTGTACTGAATTAGTGATTGCTTTGTCTGTGGTCATCTATTTAACTGTGGAGATAACTGTAACTGATAGTGATGGCTTTTGTTGTGGATCATATAATTTAACTGTGGAGATAACTGGTCTGATAGTGATGCCTTTGTCCTGTGGTCAATCATAATTTAACTGTGGAGATAACTGTACTGATAGTGATGGCCTTTGTCCCTTGTGGTCATTTATTTAACTGTGGAGATAACTGTACTGATAGTGATGCCTGTCTGTGGTCAATCTTTAACTGGGAGATAACTGTTACTGATATTGATGCCTTTTTGTCTGTGGTCATATATTTAAACTGTGGAGATAACTGTACTGAATGAGTGAAGTCGGCCTTTTGTCCTGTGGTCATAATATTTAACTGTGCGAGATAAATGTAAGCTGATAGTGGATGCCTTGTCCTGTGGTCATATATTTTCACTGTGGAGATAACTGTACTGGATAGTGGATGCCTTTGTCTGTGGTCCTATATTTAAACTGTGGAGATAACTGTAACTGATAGTGATGCTTTTGTCTGTGGTCATTATTTATGTGGAGATAACTGTAAACTGATAGTGGATGCCTTTGTCCTGTGGTCCTATATTTAACTGTGGAGATAACTTGTCTGATAGTGATGCCTTTGTCTGTGGTCCTATATTTAAACTGTGGAGATAACTGTTAACTGAATAGTGATCCTTTGTCTGTGGTCCCTATTTTAACTGTGGACGATAACTGTACTGATAGTGATGCCTTTGCTGTGGTCATATCATTTAACATGTGAGATAATGTAACTGAATTATGAATCCTTTTGTCTGGTGGTCCTAAATTACCTGTGGAGTAACTGTACTGATAGTTGATGCCTTTGTCTGTGCGTCCTACTATTTAACTGTGGAGAAATAACTGTAACTGATAGTGATGCCTTTGTCTGTGGTCCCTATACTTTAACTGTGGAATAACTGGTACTGATAGTGATGCCTTTGTCTGTGGTCCTATATTTAACTGTGGAGATAACTGTCTGATAGTGATGCCTTTGGTCTGTGGTCCTATATTTAAACTGTGGAGATCAACTGTAACTGATAGTGATGCCTTTGTCTGTGGGTCATATATTTAACTGTGGAGATAAACTGTACTGATAGTGATGCCTTTGTCTGTGGTCCTATATTTAAACTGTGAGATAACTGTACTGATAGTGATGCCTTTGTCTGTGGTCATATATTTAACTGTGGAGATAACTGCTACTGATAGTGATGCCTTTGGTCTGTGGGTCATATATTTAAACTGTGGAATAACTGTACTGATAGTGATGGCCTTGTCCTGTGGTCATATATTTAACCTGTGGAGATAACTGTATGATATGTAGGATGCCTTTGTCTGTGGTCATATATTTAACTGATGGAGATAACTTGTACTGATAGTGTGCCTTTGTCTGTGGTCAATATATTTTAACTGTGGAGATCACTGTACCTGATAGTGATGCCTTTTGTCTGTGGATCATATTTAATCCTTGGAGATAAACTGTACTGATCGTCGGATGCCTTTGTCTGTGGTCATATATTAACTGGGAGATAAAACTGTACGATAGTTGATGCCTTTGTCACTGTGGTCAATATATTTTAACTGTGGAGATAACTGTACTGATGTGATGCCTTTGTCTGTGGTCATATATTTAACTGTGGAGATAACTGTACTGATAGGTGGATCGCCCTTTGTCTGTGGTCCATATAATTTTAACTGTGGAGATAACTGTACTGATAGTGATGCCCCCCTTTTTTTTGTCTGTGGTCATATATTTAACTGTGGAGGATAACTGTACTGATAGTGATGCCCTTGTCTTGTGGTCTATTATTTAACTGTTGGAGATACAACTGCTACTGATAGTGATGCCTTTTGTCTGTGGTCAATATAATTTAACTGTGGCAGATAACTGTAACTGATCAGTGATGCCTTTGTCTGTGGTCATATATTTAAACTGTGGAGATAACTGTTAACTGATAGTGATGCCTTTTGTCCGTGTGGTCATATAGTTTACTGTGGAGATGAACTGTACTGATAGTGATGCCTTTGTCTGTGTCATATATTTAACTGTGAGATAACATGTAACTGCTAGTGATGCCTTTGTCTGTGGTACATAGTGTTTAACTGTGGAGATAACTGTACTGATATGATGCCTTTGTCTGTGGTCATAATATTGTAACTGTGGAGATAACTGTAACTACGGATAGTGATGCCTTTTGTCGTGGTCATTAGATATTTAACTGTGGAGATAACTGTACTTGACAGTGAATGCCTTGTGTCCTGTGGTCCTATATTTAACTGTGGAGATAACTGTACTGATTAAGTGATGCCTTTGTCTGTGGTTCATATATTTAACTGTGGAGATATACTGTACTGGATAGTGATGCTTTGTCTGTGGTCATATATTAACTGTGGAGATAACACTGTACTGATAGTGATCCTTTGTCTGTGGGTCATACTATTCACTGTTGGAGATAAACTGGTACTGATAGTCGATGCCTTTGTCTGTGGGTCATATATTTAACTGTGGAGATAACTGTACTTGAAATAGTGATGCTTTGTCTGTGGTTCATATATTTAACTGTGGGAGATAACTGTACTGAATAGTGATGCCTTTGTTCCTGTGGTTCATAATTTAAACTGTGGAGATAACTGTAGCTGATAGTGATGCTTTGTCTGTTGCGTCCTATATTTACTGTGGAGATAAACTGTACTGATAGTGATGCCTTCTGTCTGTGGTCCTATATTTAACTGTGGAGATAACTGTAAACTGATAGTGGATGCCTTTTGTCTGTGTCGCTATATTTAACTGTGGGAGATAACTGTACTGATAGTGATGCCTTTGTCTGTGGTCCTATATTTAACTGGTGGAGATAACTGTAAGCTGATAGTGATGCCTTTGTTGTGGTCCTATTATTAACTGTGGCGGATAACGTACTGATAGTGATGCCTTTGTCTGTGGTCATGATATTTAACTGTGGAGATAACTGTACTGATAGTGATGCCTTTGTCCTGTGGTCCTATATTTAAACTGTGGAGATAACTGTACCTGATAGTGATGCTTTGTCTGTGGGTCCCTAATATTTAACTGTGGAGATAACTGTACTGATAGTGATGCTTTGTTCTGTGGTCCCTATATTTTAACTGTGGGGAGATAACTGGTAAGGCTGATAGTGATCGCTTTGTCTGTGGGTCCTATATTTAACTGTGGAGATAACTGTAACTGATAGTGAATGCCCTTTGTCTGTGGTCTATATTTTAACCTGTGGAGAATAACTGTTACTTGATAGTGAATGCCTTTGTCCTGTGGTCCTATATTAACTGTGGTGATAACTGTACTGATAGTGTGCAACTTTGTCTGTGGTCCTATATTTAACTGTGGGAGATAACGTACTGATAGTGATGCTTTGTTCTTGTGGTCATATATTTAACTGTGGAGACCTAACTGTAGCTGATAGTGGATGCCTTTGTCTGTGGTCATATATTTAACTGTGGGAGGATAACTGTAACTGATAGTGATGCCTTTGTCCTGTGGTCATATCTTTAAACTGTGAGATAACTGTATCTGATAGTGATGCCTTTGTCTGTGGGTCATATATTTAACCTGTGGAGATAACTGTACTGATAGTGAATGCCTTTGTCCTGTGGTCATAATATTTTAACTGTGGAGATAAACTGTACTGGATAGTGATGCTTTGTCTGTGGTCATATATTAACTGTGGAGAATAAACTGTACTGATAGTGATGCCTATTGTCTGTGGTCATATATTTAACTGTGGGAGAATAACTGTACTGATGTAGTGAGCCTTTGTCTGTGGTCATATATTTACTGTGGACGATAACTGTAATGATAGTGATGCCTTTGTCCTGTGGTTCATATATTAACTGTGGAGATAACTGTACTGATAGTGATGCCTTATGTCTGTGGTCATGATATTTAACTGGTGGAGATAACTTCACCTGATAGTGATGCCTTTTGTCTGTGGTCCATATATTTAACTGTGGAGATAAGCTGTAGCTGAATGTGATGCTTTAGTCGTGGTCATATATTTACCTGTGGAGATAACTGTACTGATAAGTGATGCCTTTGTCCTGTGGTCATATATTTTAACTGTGGAATAACTGTACTGAGTAGTTGAGCCTTTGGTCTGTGGTCATATATTTAACTGTGGAGAATAACTGTAGCTGAATAGTGATGCCTTTGTCTGTGGTCAATATATTTAACTGTGGAGATAACTGTACTGAATAGTGATGCCTTTGTCTGTGGTCAATATTTTAACTGTGGCGATAACTGTACTGATTAGTGAATGCCTTTTGTCTGTGGGTCCATATATTTAACTGTGGAGATCTACTTGGTACTGATAGTGAGCTTTGTCTGTGGTCCATATATTTAACTGTGAGATAATGTACTGAAGTGAATGCCTTTGTCTGTGGTCATATATTTTAACTGTGGAGAATAACTGTACTGATAGTGATGCCTTTGTCTGTGGTCATATATTTAACTGTGAGATAACTGTACTGATAGCGATGCGCTTTGTCTGTGGTCCATATAATTTTAACTGTGGAGATAACTGGTACTGAAGCTTACTAGAAGGAAGGAGTAAAGGATGTAGACTCTAGTGTAGATGAATACGCTGACTCGGTGAGCGAGTTTATTAAGCAAGTGCATCGGTGATTTGTAAAGAACCCACAGCGTCTATTAAAACATTGCCGCAATCCAGAACCGTGGTATTGCATGAGGATTCGCCGCAAAACTGAAAGCGAGGAACCACTGTTTTAATCAGGGCAAGGTGAATGGAAACATGACGCGAAACCAACCGTGTAGCCTATTTCCCCTCCGCAAGCAATCAAACAAGCTAAGCGTCAGTATAGAAGACAAAGGTAGAGTCGTAAATTCAACGGCTTCATCAGACATGAGAGGTATGTGGGCGAGGGTCTACAGTCAATCTGGACCTACAAAAAGGAAGACCAGCCCCGTCGTGGACCACGATGTCTTTGCTCCGAGACAAAACTAAACAACTTCTTTGCCTCGCCTTTGAAGGACAACACATGTGCCACGAACACGGCCCGCTACCAAAACCTGCGGCCCGTCATCCTTCACTGCAGCCAGCGGTGAGTAAAACACTTAAAACGTGTTAACCGCTCGGCACAGGCTGCCGGCGCCCTGCTTTGAGAAGACTAAGTCCAAGGACCACTATCACCTCCAAGCCCTAGACCCACTCCAATTTGCTTACCGCCCATAAGATCCAGAGACGACACAATCGCAATCACACTGCACACTGCTCTAACCCCATCTGGACAAGAGGAAATTACCTATGTAAGATGCTGTTCATTCAGGCCGTGAAGTGCAGGGCGCCCAAATTCAAACAACAGAAATCTCATACCTTAAATTCCTCAAGCATACAAGTATTTTTACACCATTTTTAAAGATACACTCTTGGTTAATCCCACCACAAGTGTCCGATTTCAAAAAGCTTTACAGCGAAAAGCACCAAAACGATTATTTAGGTCAAACGCAAAATCACAGAAAACACAGCGATTACAGCCATTTTTCCAGCCAAAGACAAGGCAGTCACAAAAAGCAGAAATAGAGATAAATGAATCAACTAAACTTTGATGATCTTCCATCAGATGCACTCATAGGACTTCATGTACACAATAACATAATCTGTTTGTTTTCGATAACGCTCATATTTATATCCCAAAAAACCTCAGTTTTATATTGGCGCCATGGTTCAGAAAATGCCTCCAAAATATCCAGAGAAATTGCAGAGAGCCACATTCAAATAACAGCAATACTCATCCATAAACTTTGATGAAAAGATACATGTTTTACATAGAATTAAAGATAAACTTGTTCTTAATGGCAACGCTGTGGTAGATTTTCAAAAAAGCTTTACGGCAAAGGCACAATCTTCAATAATTGAGTACAGCGTTCAGCCCACCAAAAGCAAGGCATACAAGTTACCCGCAAAATTGGTGGAGATCAACAAAAGTAATAAATAGGCAATTATAAATCTTCACTTACCGTTTGCTGATCTTCGTTGGGAATGCACTCCCAGGAACTCCACAAGAAATGTTTTGTTTTGGTTCCGGTAATGTCCCTCCTTTATGTCCAAAGCAGCTACTTTTTGTTAGCGTGTTTGGAGAGGAAGGGGCAAATCCAAAGTCACGAAGCGGCGTTCACTAAAAAGCAGACGAAAAATGTCAAAAGTTCCGTAACAGTCAGTAGAAAACATGTCAAACGATGTATTGAATCAATCTTTAGAGATGTTTTTAACATAAATCTTCATAATGTTCCAACCAGAGAATTCCATTGTCTTTCAGAAGTGCGGATGGAACAGAGCTCCCTCTCATGTGAACGCGCATGGTCCAGCTCATGGCAAGACCTTTAACTCATTCCCTGTCTCCTTCGCCCACTTCACAGTAGAAGCATCAGACCAGGTTCCTACAGACGTTGACATCTAGTGGAAGCCGTAGGAAAGTGGAAACTGACCCATATCCCACTTTGTGTATCTCGATAGGCGATGAGTTTGAAAAAACCTACAAACCTCGAGCTTTCCCACTCCCTGTTGATTTTTTTCTCAGGTTTTTGCCTGCCATATGAGTTCTTTCTAACTCACAGACATCTTTCAAACAGTTTTAGACTTCCAGAGTGTTTTCCTATCCAATACTACTAATAATATGCATATATTAGCCCACTGGACTAAGGAGAAAGGCAGTTTACTTCTGGGCAACCTGCTGGGCACCTTTTCCATCCAAGCTACTCAATACTGCCCTGCAGCCATAAAAAAGTTTTAACTGTGGAGATAACTTAACTGTAAAGGCAAAGATCTTAAATGCTGTTGCACCCCAAATTTGAGACCATAATTGGGGGTCAATGGAGGTGGTTGTGATGTTGGGGGCGCCAAGACACTTTAAGATTTTGCTAAAAAAAAGGGGGCAAGAAATGTAATACATGTCTGGATTATCATGCTGTTTCCATGGCAATACCCACTGTCCATGCAGGGCATAATCAACATGCTGTTTCCATGGCAAATACATGTTTGTCGTGCAGCATAATGAAAATTGCTGTTTCCATGGCAATACATGTGGTCATGGCAGCATAATGCAACATTGCTGTTTCCCCATGGCAATACATGTTGTCGTGCAGCTAAATGAAACATTGCTGTTTTTGCCATGGCAATAACAATGTTGTCATGCAGCATAATGAAAACATTGCCTGTTTTCGCATGGCAATACAATGTGTCATGCCGCATAATGAAACATTGCTTGTTTCCAAATGGAATACCATGTTGGTCATGTGCCAGCATAATGAACCAATTGCTGTTTCCATTGGCAAATACATGTTGTCGTGCAGCCCATAATGAAACATTGCTTGTTTCCATGGCAACACATGTGGTCGTGCAGCATAAATGAAAACATTGCTGTTTCCATGCCAATACATGGTTGTCGTGCGCATACTGGAAACATTGCTGTTCCATGGCCAACAACATGCTGGCGGAAATTGACAAAACTTTGGCCAACTGGAACAAACCCATTGTCACTAATCGTCAGTTTCAAAAGAACTCTTACGAGTATTTGGAACCAAGATAGAAGTAACAATTCAAAGTTTAATGGAAGGTTGAGGAACAGGTCTTGTTAATCAAAATTCAATTATTTATATAGCCCTTTCGTACATCAGCTGATATCTCAAAGTGCTGTACAGAAACCCAGGCCTAAAACCCAAACAAGAGCAATGCAGGTGTAGAAGCCACGGTGGCTCGGAAAAACTCCTAGAAAGGCCAAACCCTAGAAGAAACCTAGAGAGGAACCGGCTATGAGGGGTGGCCAGTCCCTCTTCTGGCTGTGCGGGTGGAGATTAGAACAGAACAATGGCCAAGATGTTCCAAATGTTCATAAATGACCAGCATGGTCAAATTTAAATAATAATCCACAGTATTTTGTCCGAGGGTGCAAGCCCAGTCAGCACCTCAGGGTAAATGTCAGTTGGCTTTTCCATAAGCCGAGTCATTAAGAGTATCTCTCCCGCTCCGTGGTCTCAAAAGAGTTGAAAAAACAGCAGGTCTGGGACAGGTTAGCACGTCAGGTGAACAGGTCAGGGTTCCATAGCCTTACATGAGGTTGAGGAACAAGGTCTTGTTAATAGAGGTTGAGGAAGCAGGTCTTTGGTTATGAGGTTTGAGGAACAGGTTGAGTTGACAACCCTTTTGAGGCGCATATGTAATGAGATAGGAGGTGAGGATGACAGTAACAAAGTCATTGCTACACAGTCCAAAGACAGTAACACTAATTTATATTTAAACACAAGTGGGGAGGAGAAAAATGCCAGTGGAAATATACAGTTGAAGTCGGAAAGTTTACATACACCTTAAAGCCAAATACATTTAACCTCAGTTTTCTCACAATTCTTGACATTTACATACTAGTAAAAATTCCCTGTTCTTCGGTCAGTTAGGATACCACATTTATTTGAAGAATGTGACATGTCAAGAAATAATAGTAAGAAGAGAAATGATTTTATTTTCAGCTTGTATTTCTTTATCACATTCCCAGTGGGTCAGAGTTTACATACACTCAATTAGTATATTGGTAGCATTGACTTTGCTTTAAAATGTTTTAACTTGGGTCAAACATTTCCGGGGAAGTACTTCCAACAAGCTTCCCACAATAATTTGGGGTGAATGTTGCCCATTCCTCATGACAGAGCTGGTGTAAACTGGTGTCAGGTTGTAGGCCTCCTTGCTCGGCTACACGCTTTTTCAATTCTGCCCACAAATTTTTTCTATAACGGTTTCGGAGGGTCAGGGCTTTGTGATGGCCACTCCAATACCTTGACTTTTGTTGTCCTTAAAGCCATTTTGGCCACAACTTTGGATAGTATGCTTGGGGATGTTGTCCATTTGGAAGACCCATTCACGACCAAGCTATAAGCTTCCTGATGGATGGTCTTGAGGATGTTGGCGTCATATATCTCACATCATTTGCCCTGCCTCATGTCCATCTATTTTGTGAAGTGGCAACCAATCCTCCTCAGTAAGCACCCTCACGACCATGATGCCTTGGGCGCCCCCCCGGCCGCTGCCAGCCTGGAAGACCGTGCTTCGCGGTTGGGTTGAATGGTGTTCTTCGGCTTGCAAAGCCTCACCCGTTTTTCCTTACCAAAACATAACCGATGGTCATTATGGCCAAACAGTTCTATTTTTGTTCCATCAGACCAGAGGAACATTTCTCCCCAAAAAAGTACGATTTCCTCCCCATGTGCAGTTGGGCAAACCGTTAGTCCTGGGGCTTTTTTTATGGCGGTTTGGCAGGCAGTGGCTTCTTCCTTGCTTGAGGCAGTCTTATCAGATTAATGTTCGGTAAGGACTCGTTTTACTGTGTTATAGAACTTTGTACCGGTTTTCCTCAAGCAATCTTCACAATGGTCCTTTGTCTGTTGTCTGGGATTGTGGATTTGGCAACTTTTCGCAACCAAAGTTGTTCATTCTCTAGGAGACAGAAATATGCCCCTCCAGCGGTATGACGGCTGCGTGGTCCTCTTGGGTAATCGGACTAGGGACAGATGCGTGGGTACCTGTTCTTCAGTGTTTGGTTAGCTTCCCTCATAGGAGTAATTCTAGTAACCTGTGTTGAGGTCTATTCTATATTTTTGTGATTTGTGTTCTTTTTTTTGTTCTGTATTTTATTTTTTTTTTTTTTCTTTTTTTGATTTCCCCATGATGTCAAGCAAAGAGAGCACTGAGTTTGAAGGTAGGTCTCTTGAATACTATCACAGGTTACCACCTCAATTGACTTCAAATGATGTCAGTTCGCCTATCAGAAGTCTTTCTAAAGGCCATGACATCATTTTCTGGAATTTTTCCAAAGCTGTTTGAAGGCAGAGTCAATTTAGTGTATGTAAACACATTCTAACTACCACTGGAATTGGTGATACAGTGAATTATAAGTGAATAGATCTCTCTGCAAACAATTGTTGGAAAAAATGAACTTGTGTCATGCACAAAGTAGATGTCATAACGACTTGCCAAAACGATGTTTGGTTACAAGAAATTTGTGGAGTGGTTGAAAAACTAGTTTTAATGCTCAACCTAAAGTGTATGTAACGCTCCGACTTCATGGGCCTGCAGCAAAAACCGAACCAACACCCTGTTTTGGTTTCTGTAAATCACCAAATACCAGTAAACGTAGCAATGATAGCATTTGAATATTTGGGTGCAAATTGGTATTACTTAAATTCGGTTGGCTTTAATCCTCCAGAATAGTCAAACCATGTGGAATCTGCTACTTTTCTAGCAAAACTCCCAGAATCAAATGCCAGTTCAATGTACCAGCCATTGCAAAATGGATTTACCTTAAGGGGCTTTGACACATTTGAATACATTATTGCTAAGTGACAACAAAGTTGACATTAAACAGAATGGCTAACAGATAATTAAGGAGCCCCCAGGTTCTAAACTGGTAAATGTCTCTGAAATCAGATGAACAGGATGTAACTGGAGAGGATTGTCATGGTAAATCTCTGGAAACAGATGAACGGGATGTACTGGAGAGATTGTCATGGTAATTCTCTGAATCAGATGCACGGGATGTAACTGGAGAGATTGTGTCATGGTAATCTCTGAATCAATGAACGGGATGTTAACTGGGAGAGATTTGTCATGGTAATCTCTGAATCGATTGAACGGAATGTAATGGAGAAGGTTGTCATGGTATGCTTCTGAATCAGATGAACGGGATGTAACTGGAGAGGTATTGTCATGGTAATCCTCTGAATCAATGAACGGGATGTAATGGAGAGGTTGTCATGGTAATCTCTGAATAGATGAACATATGTAAAACTGGAGAGGTGGTCATGGTAATCTCTGAATCAGATGAACAGGAATGTAACTGGAGGGTTTCATGGTAATCTCTGAATAGATGAGGCATGTATGTAACTGGAGAGTTGTCATGGTTTAAATCCTGATCAGATGAAACGGTAATGTAACTGGAGAGGTTTGTCATGGTAAGTTCTGAAATCAGATGAACGGTATGTAACTGGAGAGGGTTGTCATGGTAATCTCTGAATCAGATAAGTAGTGTATAACTGGAGAGGTTGTCCATGTGGGTAATTCATCCTGAACAAGAATGAACAGTATGTAACTGGAGAGGTTGTCATGGTATCTCTGTAATCAGAATGAAAACAGGATGTAATTGGGGAGAGGTTGTCATGGTAATCTCTGAATCAGATGAAGCAGGATGTAACTGGACAGGTTGTCATGGTAACTCTGAATCAAGATGGAACAGGATGTGAACTGGACAGGTTGTACATGGTATCTCTGAATCCAGATGAACGGAATGTAACTGGAGAGTGTTGACTGTCTAAATAAGGTGACACGCTGAAGTGTGGTTTTGTACAAGATGAGGCTAATTTTGTAGGGTTCAGGTTTACAACTCCAGAATATGGTGTGTTTACTTTGACTCGTGAGGAATGGGAGAGGGACCCATTCAGAGAGAAGTGGTAGGCTATTCAAAAGTTTTTCAGTAGGTAGGCCTAAAGTTACCGATGGGTAGAACTGTAGTTGGTACCATGGTAGACCTGTAGTTTACCAATGGGTGCCTACTATTGACTATGGGTAGACCTGTTAGTTACCATGGGTACGACCTACAGTTACATGGGTAAGAACCTGTAGTTTACAAATGGGTAGAGAACCTGTAGTTACCATGGGTAGACCTGAGTTACCATGGGTAGACTGTAGTTTACCATGGGTAGAACCTACAGTTAACCATGGGTAGGCCTTACAGATTACCATTGGGTAGATGTAGTTACCCATGGGTAGACCCTGTAGTTACCATGGGTAGACCTGTTAGTTACATGGGTAGAACCTATAAGTTACCATGGGTAGACATGTAAGTTTACCATGGGTACAGACCTATAGGTTGTCATGTGGAATGCAGCATTATAAAGGGAATAGGTTGTCATGTGGAATGCAGCATTATAAAGGGAATAGGTTGTCATGTGGAATGCAGACAGAGACTTACCGCTCTTGGGCAGCTTCCCGGGGCAGTGTTGGTTCTGTAGCAGAGACTTCAGGTCCTCTCCGTGAGAGACACAGCGCATGTAGTCCTCCAGAACAGAGGGGGCAGCACTGATCAACAACGCAGTCTGAACAACGAAAATAAATCACATGTTATTGGTCACACGGTTAGCAGATGTTATTGGTCACATACACACGGTTAGCAGATGTTATTGGTCACATGGTTAGAAGATGTTATTGATCACATACACATGGTTAGCAGATGTTATTGGTCACATACACATGGTTAGCAGATGTTATTGTGGGTTTAGCGAAATGCTTGTAAATGACACTAATATTACGATGAAACAGCTGGACTTCTGCTACTAGTTTTACAGTTGTATGTAGAATAACACCAGTGAATTGTCATGTAAGCAATAAGGCCCGAGGTGGTGTGGTATATGGCCAATATACCACTGCTACGGTCTGTTCTTAGGCACGACGCAAAGCGGAGTGCCTTGACAGCCCTTAGCCGTGGTATATTGGCCATAGACCACAAACCCCCGAGGTGCCTTATTGCTATTATAAACTGGTTACCAACGTAAAAATATGTCAAATCGGTGGTATACGGTCTGATATCACAGCTGTCAGCCAATCAGCATTCAGGGCTTGAACTACCCAGTTTATTCTAAATAACCATGTTTTGTCCCAACCCCATATAATCATTTTAATCTTGACTCATCTTACACCGGACTGTTCAGAGCAACAATGGACCTAGTGTGACTCATTGATCTGAAAACTCTGTCACCGGCCATGTCCCAAATCTGTCTGGCCTACTAATCATACTACATATTATTTAGAACGGACTGTTTAGTAGACATGAATGCAGTAAGCAAACAAATAACATTCTAGGCCCCTCCCTCCTGAGAATATCCACATTCTAGGCCCCTCCCTCCTGAGAATATCCACATTCTAGGCCCCTCCCTCCTGAGAATATCCACATCTAGGCCCCATCCCTCCTGAGAATATCCACATTCTAGGCCCCTCCCTCCTGAGAAATCCACATTTAGCCTTCCCCTGAATATCATTCTGGCCCCCCGGTACCCATGCCGTCCCTCCTGAGATATCCACATTCTAGCTCGAGATTCACAATCGCCCCTCCCTCCTGAGAATATCACATCAGTCTCCCACTAGCCACCTGCCCTACCACTGAGAATATCACATTCTAGGCCCCTCCCTCCTGAGAAATACACATTCTAGCCCCTCCCCCTGAGAATATCCACATTCTAGGCCCCATCCCTCCCTGAGAAAATATCCACATTTAGGTCCCTCCCTCCTGAGAATATCCACATTCTAGGCCCCTCCCTCCTGAGAATATCCACATTCTAGGCCCCTCCTCCTGAGAACACGTAATCTAATGTGTTGATTCCTGCCATTGGTTCATTTTGGTACAGCACTTCCCCTTATCAGCTGTTGTCTGAAAAGACTGTTCATCAGCAGTGAATTCTACCGGATGAAGAGCTGAAATGAGTATGACATCACGACATTTAAACCATTCTCGATTTTAGAAAGTTTGATAGGATGTCAATTTTCGCATACCTAAAATGCCTGCCATTTACAACACGGTATGGGTATTCGGACATTGTAGCACTGCTGTCCAACTGTGTACCTGTTTGAAGTCTGGGACCGGCAGCAGCTCCTCCAGTCTAGACAGGAAGTGGCACACCAGAGTTTGCAGCGATGAGTCAAAGTTAGGACCATACTCCACCGGGAACACCACCTGACAGACAGAGTCAAAGTTAGGACCTTAGTTAGAGATGATACTTTAACTTCTTTGGGATAGGGGGCGGTATTTTGACATCCGGATGAAAAGCAAACTGCCTGCTACTGAGGCCCAGAAGCGATGATATGCATATAATGGTAGATTTGGGTAGAAAACTCTAAAGTTTCTAAAACTGTTAAAATAATGTCTGTGAGTATAACAGAACTGATATGGCAGGCGAAACCCTGAGGACAAACAATCCCCAACAAAAGAATTCATCCTACCACTGATTTGTGGCTGGCACTTTTATAATAGGGCGAAATTGTCCCCAATTGCAGTTCCTAGGGCTTCCACTAGATGTCAACAGTCTATAGAAAGAGTTTCAGGCTGGTTTTTGGAAAAATGAGCCAGGAATTGTAGTCTTTCTAGGTGGCTCCCATTTTGGTTGTTGTGTTTCCAATTGCGTGAATATGAGCGCGTTCTTTGGTATTTTTCTCCGGTATATTGTATTGTTTATTTGCGTATTAGGGTACCTGAGGTTTGATTATAAACGTTGATTGACTTGTTTGGGATTCATTTTGTATGCATTTTGATGGAGGGAAACTGGGTGGATTATTGACTGAAGCGCGCCAGATAAACTGAGTTATGGATATAAAGGACTTTATCGAACCGAAGGACCATTTATGATGTATCTGGGACCTTTTGGAGTGCCAACAGAAGATCTTCAAAGGTAAGACATTTATTATATCGCTATTTCTGACTTTCGTGTGCAACTCCCTGGTTGAAAATGATTTGTTATGCAGGTGTGCTGGGCGCTGTCCTCAGATAATCGCATGGTTTGCTTTCGCCGTAAAGCCTTTTTAAAATCTGACACGGCGGCTGGATTAACAACAAGTTAAGCTTTATTTTGATGTATTGCACTTGTGATTTCATGAAAGTTTAATATTTATAGTAATTTAATTTGAATTTGGCGCCCTGCAATTTCACCGGAAACTGTCGAAATGGGATGGTAGCGTCCCACTAATCCGCAAGAAGTTAAAGATCCCAGGGGTGAAACCCAACAACCATAGAAGAAGAGAGTCTGATCACTGTTCCAATACTTTAAAACGGCCTCCTGCCTTGAGATTAAAACACTAACATGAAGCTTCATGATCTGAGAAGAGAAGTCCATCATGGAGGTTAGGAGCCCTGTTAGATTTTAGCAGCCTCGTGTTCCCCCCCCCCCCCCCATCTGGGTCTTCCACTAGGCTCTATCATACCTTGAAGAAGTGTTCCCTCCTTTCTGGGTCTTCCACTAAGCTCTGGATCAGCTTCAGGAAGTTAGATTCAGCAAATTCAATCGCGGCATCGTTTGACTGCAACACAAAGGGTCCAGACAAACATCACAAGCTGGACACAGTGTTGGTTTCCTGGAGACAGCCTAGACCTGGACTAAAAAGCAAACAAATAGAAAATTATCTTTAAAAGTGCTTTAATCTAAGACTCATTTTAACTGCCCCTTACTGTTCAAGAGAATGGGCTTGTCAGAATATCTCCCCAGTTGATTAAACACACCTGTTTCAGACCAGATGCTGTGATTCTATCCAGGTGTGTTTCAACAGCCTTGAGGTCATCGGGATGTCCAGATCGGAACAATTCCAGAGTCACCTGAGAAGAGAACCAACCAGTTACCACCTGCCACGTGCATTCAACCCATCTGCAGTCTCCAATCACCTTCCCACACAGACGCCAAGCCCCTCCCCCTGACACTCACAACAACAAAGTCGAGATGAAAGATCACTTCTTCCTCTCTGACAACAAGCAGTTTCAACTCCCCATTAGCATTTGAAGTTTGGTCCGACATAGGTCGGTCATATGAACACCAAAACACATTTACTGTTGTCGTAGAAATTACCACTAAGGATCCCAAAGTCGAGCTTAAATTAATTGATGCTTAACTGCCTGTAGCTCAGGCCCTGAAGCAAGGATATGCATATTCTTGGTACCACTTGAAAGGAAACACTTTGAAGTTTGTGGAAATGTGAATTGAATGTAGGAGAATATAACACAATAGATCTGGTAGAAGAAAACACAAAAAAACAACCGGTCTTTTTCTACCACCATCTTTGAAATGCAGGAGAAAGGTCGTAGTTCTACTCTGGTTGTAATTCCAATAGTGTCCACAAGATGGCAGCATCTTGGACTTTGATTTAGCTTTTCCAGTATTAGTAGCCATATTATAAGTTCAACATTTGCAAAATACCAGTTTTCATAACTGAATATCCTTATAATTTTTGTCCAAAATGAAAAGGTTAGTAGCTACATTTTACGACATATACATGGTTTCCGGATACTCCCGTAAAACCCAGCTCATTGTMATCTAGCTAGCTTTGTTTGACCCCGATTGGTGCTTATTTGACAAAGACAGTCATTCAAGTGATGACCGCCCGTGTCATCAGCGGGCCATGAAGGCGTCGCTCTCTGACCAAATATGGTGTCCTATAGGATATACTACACTCCTAATGATATAGTTAAGTATGGATACTTTCTAGGATCTCTGAGGAATAGATACGAAAGTGATTTGTCTCAGTGAAACAACGTTTAGAGTGGGATATTCACAGATTCCTTTCTTTGCAAATTGAACGAGTGGAAATATAAAAATTGATCGTGCATGCTGTATGGACCTTTTTAGGATATAAAATATTTTTTCACCTAACAAAATGACACTTCATGTTATCTCTGAGACCCTTTGGATGATACATTCTGAAATCTTGCTCTGATTTAAGTACACATTTCACCTTGAGAGGTTTGATAAATTCACATCTCGGTAAAAAAATAAGTGTTTTGTTGCTAGGCGCTCAACCCAAACAATAGCATGGCATTTATTCGCAGTAATAGCTMCTGTAAATTGGACAGTGCAGTTATATTAACAAGAATTTAAGCTTTCTGCCAATATAAGACACGTATATGTACTGACATTTGTTGTTTCTCTAAACTCTGATCTTGACATGCTCTGCATGATTTACAACTGTCCCGTTGACGGAACGCCGATCCTTAATTATTAATATCTGGGTTTTAGTCATTTAAGTTAACACTGAAATAGTTTTTCCAACCCAACAATTAATTTTGAAATAAATATATATTCAGTGCAGTCGGAAAGTATTCAGACCCCTGGACTTTAACCACTTTGTTATGTTACAGCCTTATTCTACAATGGATTCAATTATTTTCTAAATCAATCTACACACAATACCCAATAATGACAAAGCAAAAACAGGTTTAGAAATTTTGGCAAATGTATTAATTAAACAGAAATGTCAAATTTTCATAAGTATTCAGACGTTTTACTCAGTACTTTGCTGAAGCACCTTTGGCAGCGATTACAGCATCGAGTCTTCTTGGGTATGACGCTACGAGCTTGGTACACCTGTATTTGGGGAGTTTCTCCCATTCTTCTCTGCAGATCCTCTCAAGCTCTGTCAGGTTGGATGGGGAGCATCGCTGCACAGCTATTTTCAGGTTTCTCCAGAGATGTTTGATCGGGTTCAAGTCCGGGCTCTTGCTGGGCCACTCAGAGACTTGTCCCGAAGCCACTCCTGTGTTGTCTTGGCTGTGTGCTTAGGGTCGTTGTCCTGTTGGAAGATGAACCGTCGCCCCAGTCTGAGGTCCTGAGTGCTCTGGAGCAGGTTTTCATCAAGGATCTGTGTACTTTGCTCAGTTCATCTCTGTCTCGATCCTGACTAGTCTCCCAGTCTCTGCGACTGAAAAACATCCCCACAGCATGATTCTGCCACCACCATCCTTCACCTTAGCGATTACAGAGACTTAGCGATTACAGTGCCAGGTTTCCTCCAGACGTGACGCTTGGCATTCAGTTCAATCTTGGTTTCATCAGACCAGAGAATCTTGTTTCTCATGTTCAGAGTCCTTTAGGTGCTTTTTGGCAAACTCCAAGCAGGCTGTCATGTGTCTTTTACTGAAGAGTGGCTTCCGTCTGGCCACTCTACAATAAAGGCCAGATAGGTGGAGTGCTGCAGAGATGGTTGACCTTCTGGAAGTTTCACCCATCTCCACAGAGGAACAACTCTGAATCTCTGTCAGAGTGACCATCGGGTTCTTGGTCACCTCCCTGACCAAGGCCCTTCTACCCCCATTTTATCAGTTTGGCCAGGCAGCCAGCTSTAGGTGGTTCCAAACTTCTTCCATTTAAGAATGATGGAGGCCACTGTTCTTGAGGACCTTCAATGCTGCAGATATTTTTTGGGTACCCTTTCCCAGATCTGTGCCTCGACACAATCCTGTCTCGGAGCTCTACGGACAATTCCCTCAACCTCATGGCTTGGCTTTTGCTCTGACATGCACTGTCATCTTTGGGACCTTTATATAGACTGGTGTGTGCCTTTCCAAATCATGTCCAATCAATTGAATTTACCACAGGTGGACTCCAATCAAGTTGTAGAAACATCTCAAGGATGATCAATGGAAACAGGAAGCACTTGAGCTCAACTTCAAGTCTCATAGCAAAGGGTCTGAATATTTATGTAAATAAGATCTTATTTTATTATACATTTGCAGACATTTTACATTTGATACATTTTAGAATAAGGATGTAATGTAACAAAATGTGGAAAAAGTCAAGGGGTCTGAATACTTTCTGAATATATATAATTTATTTTTACACTGTTTGGATGCTTTCAACAGCAGAAAAATCCCTGAGATTGATTAGGAATCTCTTACCCGTCCTCTTAGAGCCAGGATGAGCAGCCACCTCTGTCTGTTGGACAGGAGATCTGGAACCACCTCCGTTACCATGGACACAAACTCCTCCAGCTTCCCATAATGCTTTGTGTTGCCCTGGCGCACCACCTGCCACATAACTGCTGACATCATCCGGAGAGGAGGGACCAGCAGGCCCAGGGAGGGCAGAGGAAAGGGGGATTCTGCTAGGAAGAGAGGGAGGTGGAGAGAAGAGTTTGAGTCACAGTAGTGAGGCATAGTTCATTGTCTAAATAAGCCACCCACAAGCAAGCGAAAGGCCCTCCTTCGTCCCCCTTTCTGCAAATCAGATCATGACTCTATACTCCTGCTTCATTTTTTACAAGCAGAAGCTCACAAAAGGAAGTACCCCTTTACACGCACCAYAGAGAAATGTTCCTCCGAAGAGGAGACTATGCTGCAGCTTTGATAGCGCTGACAAATGTTCTGGGACGCCGACGAGAGCGTTGACGAGTTAACCACCTCAGTCCCCAGTTAGCTGCTTCCCCTGGATTAACACCCCCAGGTATGCACTAAAGGACAGGGCTATCTCACAGGGCTATTGGGGTGTAACCTGCCTAAATGACTACCGCCCCTTAGCACTCTCACATAAGCACGCTCACGCACATAAAGTGCTTTGAAAGGCTGGTCATGGCTCACATCAACACCCCGGAACCCCTAGACCCACCCCAACATAGCCACAGATGACGCAATCTCAATCACACTCCACACAGCCCTTTCCCATCTGGACAAGAGGAATACCTATGTAAGAATGATGTTCATTGACTATAGCTCAGCATTCAACACCACAGTACCGTCCAAGCTCATCATTAAGCTTGGGGCCCTGAGTCCTGACAGGCCGTCTCCAGGCGGTAAAGGTAGGCAACAACACCTCCACTACACTGATCCCCAACACAGGGGCCCCACAAGGGTGTATCCTTAGTCCCCTCCTGTACTCCCTATTCACCCATGACTGCATGGCCACGCACGCCTCAAGAGGGTGGTGCGGTCAGTCCAACATCACCGGGAGCACATTGCCCTCCAGGACATGTACCGCACCCGGTGTCACAGGAAGGCCAAGAAGATCATCAAGGACCTCAGCCACCCGAGTCACGGCCTGTTCGCCCCCGCTACCATCTACAAGGCGAGGTCAGTACAGGTGCATCAAAGCTGGGACCGAGAGACTGAAAAACAGCTTTTAGCTCAAGGCCATCGCTGTTAAATAGCCACCCTAGTACCCTGCCCTGAACTTAGTCACTGTCACTAGCCAGCTACTACCCGGTTACTCAACCTTGCACCATAGAGGCTGCTGCCCTATGTACATAGACATGGAATCACTGGTCACTAATATTTCCATACTCTTTTACACATTTCATATGTATATACTGTATTCCAGTCAAGTCCATCATTCAATTATTGAGATATATCTATATCACTATCTTTATATCTATACACACACTATATAACATATACTTTTATCCACGTATTCTTCAGATATATTAGTCTAGCCACATACGGTCCATACATCCCATCACAGACAGAGCTCATCCACATATTGGTTTTATTTCATTCTTTTAGGTGTGTATTGTTAGATATTACTGCACTGTTGGAGCTAGGAACACAAGCATTTCGCTACACCCACAATAACATTTGATAAATGTGTATTCAACCAATAAAATTTTGATTTTAAAGAAAAGGAAGAGGATCATTTTTTAAATAATTTAGAAATGGCTTGACAACTTTGGATGTTCTGCAGCAGAACATCTGGGAAACTGTAGAAATAGCACCTTGGGTCCATGAACACACGTTACGGTTTTGGAACGATAAGGACCGTCATCTTTCATATCAGCGAGAAATAGAGYGGACTGCTAATTAGCTATATGCTTCTCAGAACACCTTCGTGTAAACGGAAGATCGAAGCCACWAAAACACGTTGTCATTGAAAAATACTGTTGGCTGCCACTGTTAAAACGGGTTACCCGTGTAAAGACAAGTTGTCATTCACTGTGTATGCATTACGTGTTACTTTATATTGTTCCGCTACTTTCATTCTCTCTGCATGGTTGGGAAGTGTGACGAGTACAATTTGATATGCGCTAGGCTACATCTAGATAACACAGCAATGGAGGGCCGAAGCACGATAGCTAACGTTAGCTAGAGATAGAAGCATAATAGCTAAGCTACAAACAAAATATACGACTTTAGCTAATACATACCCATGTTACACCTCTAAGCAACTTAACGCTTCGGATTGTTATAAAGACAAAATGAAATGAGCGTTGTATTTATATATATTTTTTAAATGCTAGTTAGCACAAGAACACMATTTTTGGCGTTTTCTTTGTTGGTTATAAAAGAGACGCAAACGTACTTCCGGAAACAGTCCTTAATGATTGGTTGGTGCATAGAGATAGCTAGAGGTCTTATCTTTATATCTGTTCCATTATAGAGTCTGTGACAGCATGGGCAGCCCCATTGAGGCTACAACCCATAGGAATCCCCACCCAGTTGACCACTTAAAAATGGATTGCGGAAGTATGGTGGAAGCCCTCAACAGCGCTTCCTATGCTAAAATAGCTTTTTGGCCACTAGAGTCTCTATCCTTCTCTATGGGTCCGTTCTGTCTCAGCGTCTCGTCAGCAACACTAAAAAAGTACTTCCGGATCACGGAATTTCTGATTTTTTTCAAATAAAAGTCCCTAATAGTAGAAACGTGTAATTAACCTGTATTTATTCATAATGTATGAAAAATAATTGTCTAAACATTAACAATGATAACTATTTGTTCATTTTTAAGTGACATTTCCATTAAATTTGGGTTTTAAAACATGTTCCAAGGTCAAATTAATTCCCCCAATGCAAATCATTGTATATGTATTACGTATTGGATTATAAAGAAAAAAATCATTATTTGTGCCAATGTAAAAGTGGAGTTGGGGGTCTGTAGAATCTATATATGGTGTCATTTCATGGGGCTCTGAATAATACGGAGTGCTACTGGCCTTTTACTGGGGTCAAACAGCTTAAAGAGGGTTGCCTGGACACTATATGGCACAAATATAGCACTGTACATGAAAAATTCTTGCAAAACCGAAAATATCCATATTCACAGGGTAAAATGAACGGTGGCGTAGCAGCACCAGGATCACCCTGGAAGGTCAGTGTGACCTGGAGGTGGAAGTCTTCCCCAAGTTCTACCGAGTTCTTAAGGAACCTCTGCGAGAGACCACACCCATGCTGAAGACTAGGAGGAGGAAGGCTACACATACCAGAAAGCTGAGTACGGGGGAAGGGAGTTGGTCACAGAGGTCTGCTTTTGGTGGAGGGACTGGAGGGGGCAGGCAAAGGGTTAGGTTTAGGGGGAGAAGGGAGGAGCCAGCCGGGTTAGTCAGGGAGTGGTCAGGGGAAGAAAGGAGGAGCCAGCAGGGTTAGGTCAGGGAGTAGTCAGGGGGAGAAGGGAGGAGCCAGCAGGGTTAGGTCAGGGAGTGGTCAGGGGGAGAAGGAGGAGCCCAGCAGGGTTAGGTCAGAGCGAGTGGTCAGGGGGAGAAGGGAGAGCCAGCAGGGTTAGGTCAGGGAGTGGTCAGGGGAAGAAAGGAGGAGCCCAGCAGGGTTAGGTCAGGGAGTAGTCAGGGGGAGAAGGAGGAGCCAGCAGGGTTAGGTCAGGGAGTGGTCAGGGGGAGAAAGGAGGAGCCAGCAGGGTTAGGTCAGGGAGTGGTCAGGGGGAGAAGGGGAGGAGCCAGCAGGGTTAGGTCAGAGAGTGGTCAGGGGGGAGAAGGGAGGAGCCAGCAGGGTTAGGTCAGAGAGTGGTCAGGGGGAGAAGGGGAGGAAGCCAGCAGGGTTAGGTCAGGGAGTGGTCAGGGGAAGAAAGGAGGAGCCAGCAGGGTAGGTCAGAGAGTGGTCAGGGGGAGAAGGGAGAAGCCGCAGGGTTAGGTCAGGGAGTGGGTCATGGGGAGAAGGGAGGCCAGCAGGGTTAGGTCAGGGAGTAGTCAGGGGGGAAGGGAGGAGCCAGCAGGGTTAAGGTCAGAGAGTGGTCAGGGGGAGAAGGGAGGGAGCCAGCAGGGTTAGGTCAGAGAGTGGTCAGGGGGAGAAGGGAGGAGCCAGCAGGGTTAGGTCAGAGAGTGGTCAGGGGGAGAAGGGAGAGCCAGCAGGATTGGTCAGAGAGTGGTCAGGGGGAGAAGGGAGGAGCCAGCAGGGTTAGGTCCAGGGAGTGGGTCAGGTGGAGAAGGGAGGAGCCAGCAGGGTTAGGTCAGGGAGGGGTCATGGGGAAGGGAGGAGCCAGCAGGGTTTGGTCAGGGGAAGAAGGGAGGAGCCAGCAGGGTTAGGTCAGGGGGAGAAGGAGGAGCCAGCAGGGTTAGGTCAGGAGTGGTCATGGGAGAAGGGAGGAGCCAGCAGGGTTAGGTCAGGGAGTGGTCAGGGAATGAAGGGAGGAGCCAGCAGGGTTAGGTTCAGGCGGAGAAGGGAGGAGCCAGCAGGGTTAGGTCAGGGAGTGTTCATGGGGAGAAGGGAGGAGCCAGCAGGGTTAGGTCAGGGAGTGGTCAGGGGGAGAAAGGGAGGACAGCAGGTTAGGCCAGGGAGTGGTCAGACACTGAAAGAGAGGACAACGAGACCTCTATGATCATCCTGCTACTTCAATTAATTATGTATGCAGCACAATGAAAAGACTGATCAGGCATTTTGGAAGGAAGTTGCCCAATTCTGCAATGGCCAACTGCTACAAAAACCCAGAAGGATTTGTGGTCAGGCGGCTTAAGTGGCTGTGGAAAGATGAGAATGGTGCTACAGGCCTAATGTCACTGGTGTTATGCAGCTAGGGAAGAGTGGCAGGGATAGTAAGGTGGTGAGGCAAGATGCTATGTACAGTGGTGGAGTCTGTGCTGGACAACTGGTGTTAATCAGGTGCTTGAATTCATTGAAGTTACTAAGAAGGAGAAGTAAAGGGTAGATCTAGTGCTTCAGTAGGAGATAACTGTACTGATAGTGATTGCCTTTGTCTGTGGTCATTATTTACTGTGGCATAACTGGTACTGATAGTCATGCCTTTGTCTGTGGTCATATATTTAACTTGTGGAGATAACGTACTGATAGTGGATGCCTTTGTCTGTGGTCATATATTTAACTGTGGAGATAACTGTACTGATAGTGATGCCTTTGTCTGTGGTCATATATTTAACTGTGGAATAAGCTGTACTGATATGATGCCTTTGTCTGTGTCATTATTTAAACTGTGGAGATAACTGTACTGATAGTGATGCCTTTGTCTGTGTCATTATTTTAACTGTGGAGATAACTGTACTGATATATGCCTTTGTCTTGGTCATATATTAACTGTGGAGATAACTGTACTGATAGTGATGCCTTTGTCTGTGTGTCATATATTTAACTGTGGAGATAAACTGTACTGATAGTGATGCCTTTGTCTGTGGTCATATATTTAACTGTGGAATAACTGTACTGATAGTGATAAGCCTTTGTCTGTGGTCATATATTTAACTGTGGAAAGAAACTGTACTGATAGTGATGCCTTTGTCTGCTGGTCATATATTTAACTGTGGAGATAACTGTACTGATAGTGATGCCTTTGTCTGTGGTCATATTCTTTAACTGTGGAGATAACTGTACTGCATAGTGATGCCTTTGTTCCTGTGGTCATATATTTAACTGTGGAAGATAACTGTACTGATAGTGATGCCTTTGTCTGTTGGTCATATATTCAACTGTGGAGATAACTGTACTGCATAGTGATTGCCCTTGTCTGGTGTCATATATTAACTGTGGAGATAACTGTCATGATAGTGATGCCTTTGTCTGTCGGCTCATATATTTTAACTGTGGAGATAACTGTACTGATAGTGATGCCTTTGTCTGAGTGTCATCTATTTTAACTTGGAGATAACTGTACTGATAGTGATGCCTTTGTCTGTGGTCATATATTTAACGTGTGGTAGCTCACTGTACTGATAGTGATGCCTTTTGTCTGTGGTCATATATTTAAACTGTGGAACCGATATCTGTCAGCTGTTAGTGATAGCCTTTGTCTGTGGTCCATATATTTAACTGTGGACGATAACTGTACTGATAGTGGATGCCTTTGTCTGTGGTCCATATTTTAACTGGTGGAGATAACTGTACTGAGAGTGATGCCTTTGTCTGTGGTCATATATTTAACTGTGGAGATAACTGTAACTGATAGTGATGCCTTTGTCTGTGGTCATATATTTAACTGTGGAGATAATGTACTGATAGTGAATGCCTTTGTCTGTGGTCATATATTTAAGCTGTGGGAGATAACTGTACTGATTAGTGATGCCTTTGTCTGTGGTCATATATTTAACTGTGGAGATAACTGTACTGATAGTGATGCCCTTTGTTCTGTTGGTCATATATTTAAACTGTGGAGATAAACTGTACTTGAGGTTACTAGAAGAGAGTAGCAAAGGGTAGATCTAGTTGCTGATTGAATGGTGGTACGCGTGATTATCGGTGAGCGAGTTTATTAGCACCGTGCTCGGTGATGTTTTGGACCCACGACGTCTTTAAAACATTGCCAACAGAACACGGTGGATTTGATGGCAGGATTCGCGCAAAACTGGAAAGCGCGAACCACTGCTTTTAATCAAGCAAGGTGAGTGGATAACATTGGACCGAATACAACAGTGTAGCTATTCCCCTCCGCAAGGCAATCAAGACAACTAAGGTCAGTTAAGACAAGTAGAGTCGTAAATTCCAACGGCTCACCGATCTATGAGAAGTATTGGCAGCGTCTACAGTCATCATGGACTGCAAAGGAGAAGAACCAGCCCCGTCGTGGATC
>NW_019944048.1:75060-89388 GCF_002910315.2 Salvelinus sp. IW2-2015 | reverse complement strand
TTAAGCCCCAGTAGTAACAGTAATATTGTTAAGCCCCAGTAGTAACAGTAATACTGTTAAGCCCCAGTAGTAACAGTAATATTATTAAGCCCCAGGCATTTTGGAGCGCAATGTCGCACCCGGTGTCAGAAAGCTGGGTCTCTGTCGAAGGTCATGGATCTTCCAGCAGGACAATGACCCCAAACAGACTTCAAAAAGCACCCAGGAACGGTTCAAGACAAAACGCTGGACTGTTCTGAAGTGGCCATCAATGAGTCCAGATCTAAATCTCATTGAAAACTTGTGTAAGGTTCTGAAAACAGCAGTTAGGAGAAGGCACCCTTCAAGTCTGGGAGAACTGGAGCAGTTTGCACAAGAGGAGTGGGTCAAACTGCCGGTACAGAACTACAGGAAGCTCATTGATGGTTATAGGAAGCGCTGGATTGCAGTTATTTTGACCAATGGCTGTGCTACCAAATATTGAGGTCTAGGGTGTCAATCATTTTGTCAGTGCCATTTCTGTTTATTTTCTGACTTAAATTGATATATTAAGTTCTGAATCAAAAACAAAGGTTCTGTAGTATTAAAAGTAAAATAAAGAATTGTGGACACCAAATACTTTGGCCAATTTCATACTTACTTTTAGGGAAAATTGTGAGTTAGTTGAAAAAGGTGCAGGGTGCCAATATTTTTGTTCACGACTATGAGTAGACATTAGACAAGTAAAACATTATATATAACTGCTTCAGTGAAGATAGAAGTATAGTGTATTGATCCTGCAGTGTAGTGTATTGATCCTGCAGTGTAGTGTATTGATCCTGCAGTGTAGTGTATTGATCCTGCAGTGTAGTGTATTGATCCTGCAGTGTAGTCTATTGATCCTGCAGTGTAGTGTATTGATCCTGCAGTGTAGTGTATTGATCCTGCAGTGTAGTGTATTGATCCTGCAGTGTTTTGATGGTGTCCAACATTTGAAATACTGTCTTGTGTCAGTATTGAAAGAGCAGTAGGACTGCCAAAAGCCAAACACATTGCAGTATGCAAACACATTGCATTAGGCAAACACATTGCATTATGCAAACACATTGCATTAGGCAAACACATTGCAGTATGCAAACACACTTGCAAAAAAAAACACATAGGAATTCAAAAACATCTTGGACCTTTTAGAAATTGTAGAGGGTTTGAGAGTGAATAAACTGTCAACTACATGCCAAAAACATTTTAGAAATGGGAGACTCTTACAGTGGGAGACTCTTACAATGGGAGACTCTTACAGTGGGAGATTCTTACAGTGGGAGACTCTTACAGTGGGAGACTCTTACAGTGGGAGACTCTTACAGTGGGAGACTCTTACTGTGGGAGACTCTTACAGTGGGAGACTCTTACAGTGGGAGACTCTTACAGTGGGAGACCTTACAGTGGGAGATCTTACAGTGGGAGATTCTTACAGTGGGAGTTCTTAAGTGGGACTTCTTACGTGGGAGACTCTTACAGTGGGAGACTCTGCTGTGGAGATCTTAGCAGTGGGAGACTCTTACAGTGGGAGTTCTTACAGTGGGAGACTCTTACAGTGGGAGACTCTCTCAGCTCGCGCGCACGACTCTCTCAGTGGGAGACTCTTACAGTGGGAGAACTCATACAGTGGGAGATTCTTACAGTGGGAGATTCTTGACAGTGGGAGATTTTAGTGGGAGACTTTACAGTGGGAGAGCTCTTACAGTGGAGACTCTTACAGTGGGACTCTTACATGTGGGAGCTCTTACAGTGGGACTGTTACAGTGGGAGACCTCTACAGTGGGAGACTCTTACAGTGGGAGCTCATACTCTTGGGAGACTCTTACAGTGGGAGACTCTTACAGTGGGAGACTCTTAGCAGTGGGACTCTTACTGTGGGAAGACTCATAGCAGTTGGGAGATCTCTTACGTGGGACGTGATCTTAAGCAGTGGGAGACTCTTACAGTGGGAGACTCTTACAGTGGGAGACTCTTACAATGGGAGTTTCTTACAGTGGGAGACTCTTACAGTGGGAGACTCTTAACATGGGAGACTCATACTGTGGGAGACTCTTACAATGGAGACTCTTATTTATGTGTTGTAATTCAATAATGTGTGTAGGCAATTCACAATTAAAACACTGCTAGTTGCCAATATTTCTTAGTGTTAGAGAGGTATTTGGTATCGAATTACCCAAGCTATCAAAACACTTTCCTGCAATACACCTTAGATGGAACGTTGACTAGTGCCCTGTCCCATCAAAACAGAAACAAAAAGGTTACTCACCAGGCTGAGTAAACACACAGACGCTACTGAGTGTCCACTGCCATACTGTCCGTCTTGGTCCAGTACTGTAGTCTTGGTCCGGTACTATAGAAATCCTACATGCTTCAAAGCACCTGAGCTCTTAGATTCCAACAAATGACTTCTCTCACTTCAGGCTGGTGTAACCAGGATCAGAACGAGGTAGGTGTCCCATGCAGTAAGGGGGTTTCTAAAGACTGCTTTTCCTCTCGTCCCGGTGTTGTCTATCTCTCTTGACAACAGAGAAAAGAAACCACAGAAAAAATGCTGCTTTATTTCCTGTGATTTCTTCTTGTCTTCCTCCTCTCTTTATCTCGTGTAACACCGGTGTAGTGTGAACAAGCAGCTATCCACCTCATCAACTCTGTGGCTAGAGCTCTCTCCAGCCTCACTGTGTGGAGTGGAGTAAAAAGACGTGCTCCTAGTATCTCTCTCTCGTCTCTCTCTTTCTCATCTCTCTCTCTCTCTCTCTCTCTCTCTCTTCTCTCTTCTCTCTGCTCTCTCTCTTCTCTCTTCTTCTCTCTCTCTCTCTCTCTCTCTTCTCTCTCTCTCTATCTTCTCTCTCTCTCTCTCTCTCTCTCTCTGCTCTCTGTCTCCTCTGTCTCTCTGTCTTTCTCTTGTCTTCTCTCTCTCTCTCTCTCTTGCTCTCTCTCTCTCTGCACTGGTCCCCCCTCTCTCTATCTCTCTCTCCTTCTCCCCCCCCCCTCTCTATCCACTGCAGAGCTTTGCAGTGTTCCCCCTCCCCTGATCGGTCTTCTATAATAGGTTTAACCCTTTCCTGCCCGGAGGGGGAGCCGCTTCCTTTTGTTCTGGTCCCGTCCTTTCTCCTCTCAGAGCGGCCCTGACGTGCTCTGGGATGGGGTGGTCTATTAAAAAGGCAGTTTGTACCGTTAGGTATCTACAAATCGAAATCTAATTGTATTCGTCACATGCTTCGTAAACAGCAGGTGTGGACTAACTGTGATTAACCAATGCAGATAGAAGGAAAATAAGAAATAATAGAAAAGTAAAATACGTAGTAATACATGTAATAATATATACACAATGAGTAAAGAGAACGTATATACAACCTATATACAAGTCGATGTGCAGGGGTACAAGGTAATTGAGGTAGATACAGTATGTAGATAGTAAACAGTGGGTGTGGACCATGTTAATTCCTTAGTAATGTGGACACGAGGAACTTGAAGCTCTCGACCCACTCCACTACAGCTCCATTGTTGTGGATGTGAGCTCGCTCGGCCCTCCGTTTCCTGAAGTCCACAATCAGCTCCTTTGTCTTGCTGACGTTGAGGGAGTGGTTGTTTTTAAGGGTGGCAGGTAGCCTAGCGCTTAGAGAGTTGGGCCGGTAAACGAAAATGTGCTGATTTGAATACACGAGCCGACAAGATGAAAAAAAATCTGTCAATGTGCCCTTGATGAAGGCACTTAACCCTCGTTTATTCCTGATGCACTGTACTACTATGGCTGGTACTGTAAAACTGACACATTTTACTGCACCTATCCTATGCATGTGACAATAAAAAATAGGGGGGGGGGGCACCACACTGACCTCCTTCCTATAGGCTGCCTATTCGTCATCGGTGATCATTCCTACCACCGTCGTGTCGTCAGCAAACTTGATGAGTCGTGAGAGGCTAGACAGTCGTGGGTGAACAGGGAGTACTGTAGGGGACTTAGCATACACCCCCGAGGAGCCCTGTGTTGATGGTCAGCTTGGCAAAATGTTTTATTGCCTACCCTCATCGCCTAGGGACGTTCCGTCAGGAAGTCCAGGATCCAGTTGCAGATGGAGTTGTTCAGTCCCAGAGTCCTGAGCTTGGTGATGAACTTGGAGGGGACTATGATGTTTAATGCTGTAGTCAACGAACAGCATTCTTACATAGATTTGACTTTTGTCCAGGTGGGTAAGGGCAGTTTGGAGTGCAATAGAGATTGCGTCATCTGTGGATTTGTTGGTGCGGTATGCAAATTTAAATGGGATCGGGGTGTCTGGGATGATGGTGTTGAGGTGAGCCATGACCAGCCTTTCAAAGCACTTCATGGCAATAGAGTGCTTTGGCGTGATAGTCATTTAAATCAAATCAATCAAATCCCAAAAAAATCTCACTACATTTTGATGAAATGCTTACTTACGAGCCCTTAAAAGTAAGTAAAAAAAATTAGCTAAATAAACTAAAGGAAAATTTGTTACACAATAAAAGAACAATAACAAGACTATATACAAGGGGTACCGGTACCAAGTCAATGTGCAGGGATAGTAGTTGGAGTGTCTGTGTAGTATGTGTGAGTGTGTGAGTGTGTGGTTTGAGTCCAGTGAGTGTACATCGAGCCTGTTCAAGAGAGTCATTGCAAATAAGGGGGTCAATGCAAATTTAGGCAGGTAACCTTGGCATTCTTCGGCATGTGAACTATGGTGGTCTGCTTGAAACAACGGTCGGGGATAGGTTGAAAATGTCAGTGAAGACACCTGCCAGCTTGTCAGCACATGTTCTGAGTACGTGTTCTGAGTATGCGGCCTTGCGAATGTTAACCTGTTTAAAGGTCTTGTTCACATCGGTTACAGAGAGCGAGATCACACAGTTGTCTGGAACAGCTGGTGCTGTCATGCATGGTTCAGTGTTGCCTGCCTCGAAACTAACATACAAGGCATTTAGCTTGTCTGGTAGGCACATGTAGCTGGGCAGCTCGCTTGCGGGTTTTCCTTTGTAATCCATGATGGTTTGCAAGCCCTGCTACATGCATCGAACATCCACATGCTATGTTGTGTGAGAAAAATCTAAATTTGCCCTAGTCAAAAGTAGTGCACTATAAAGAAAATAGGGTGCTGTTTGGGAAGTATCCTTCGTAAACACTCAAAAGAGTGCCTTCTCAAACTTCAGAGGAGTTCAGAAGAGAATGTATTTAATATTTTATAGACATTAATATTGCAGCCTGCTGATCTTTTAGTCCTCAGACTCTGTTTGATATTTTCCACCATTTATTATTGCCCAATACCTTGTGTCGTATGCATTTGTGCGGCTAGTGTGGTGTAGATGGTGATGTGTGGTTCGTAGTGCTCCGCTGTGTTGTGTGTAGTTGTGTGTAGATATTGGAGTGTGTGTGGATGTGTGTAGGTGTGTGAATGTAGTAGATTGTGTGTGTGTGTTGTGCGTGTGTATGTCGCGTGTCGTACGCTCTGGTTAGGATGCGTTGCAGTAGTGTTGTATGATGTTCGTGATTCCTACTTCGTGTTCAAATAGTGTTGCTAACAATCAAACACTTTCTCGCGCCTCACTGCACACGACTTACAGATTAGTATTTGGCAGCTGTGGTTCTTATTGATTTACTGATGCTACTGATGTTGTATTGATTCTACGATTCTAGAACTGTTTATTGACTTCTATCGCAAGGATTCTACCTGATCCGCATCGCTAGAGAATTGATTCTACTGTTTCTATTAGGATTCTACCTGGATTGAAATACGAACTCTCTCAAAATCCTTCTGATTAATCAACTTGATTATATGTATTCTGGATTCTGGACTAGTGTCTATTTCGATTTCCTCACCCAGATGCTGATATTATCTGAGACTACGATTCTTTCTTATGGCTACTTCTGATTTCTCAGAGAACTAATGCTTACTATTAAATTCTAACTGAAGATCTGTTCTATTAAGACTTTCTTTGATTCTACTGATTCTCATTGATTTTACTGATTCTATGATTTCTATTGATTCTATTGATTCTACGATTCTACTGATTTACTGGTTCTATTGATTCTATTGATTCTGCTGATTCTATTAATTTCTAACTGATTCTACTGATTCTCTTTGATTCTACTGATCTTCTATTCTCTGATTCTCTGATTCTACTGATTCTTTCTGATTCTTCTGAGTTCTATTGATTCTACTGGTTCTGCTTTGATTCTAAATTGATTCTACTGAATTCTACTGATTCTATAGATTCTTGATTTATGATCTTGACTGATTCTATTGATTCTACTGTTCTACCTGATTCTATTGATTACTATCTGATTCTGATCTTTTGATTCTATTGATTCTACTGATTCTATTGATTCTATTGATTTCTATCTGATTTCTATTGAGTCCTATTGATTCTATGATTCTGCTGATTCTATTGATTCTACTGATTCTACTGATTCTACTGATTCTACTGAGTCTATTGATTCTATTGATTCTACTGAGTCTATTGATTCTACTGATTACTGATTCTACTGATTACTGATTCTACTGAGTCTATTGATTACCTGAGTCTATTGATTCTACTGAGTCTATTGATTCTACTGATTACTGTTCTAACTGATTACTGATTCTACTGAGTCTATTGATTTATATTGAATTCTACTGATTCTACGTTGATTCTACAGATTCTACTGATTCTCATTGATTCTACTGTTTTCTTATTGATTCTACTATCTTTGATTCTACTGATTCTTCTGATTCTTTTAGATTCTACTGTTGATGACTTCTACTGATTCTATTGATTCTACTGTTTCTATTGATTCTATTGATTCTACTGATTCTATTGATTCTACTGATTCTTCTGATTCTTCTGATTCTATTGATTCTACTGATTCTTCTGATTCTATTGATTCTACTGATTCTATTGATTCTATTGATTCTACTGATTCTATTGATTCTACTGATTCTTCTGATTCTTCTGATTCTACTGATTCTACTGATTCTACTGATTCTATTGATTCTACTGATTCTATTGATTACTGATTCTACTTCAGCGGCGGGTGCTTTCTTTCATATCCATGTTTTGCTGCACATCAAGAGATCTGCCTGAGCATCAGACCCATAGGCTTCTACAGAACCACTTTTATCTCACTGCTGCAGCACGCATACTGCACCACACACACACAAACACACACACACATACAAACACTCAAGTCGTACGCACGTACGTGTGTGTCTGATCTATTTAAATCCCTCGCCGCCCACTTCACACCAGAACCCCAGCAGAGTAGAACATCATGTCTGTGGAACTGTGGATTTGAGTTATAAAGGAGATCTCTTTAAGGGAAATAAGCTTTTACAGGCCGTTGGCCATATGTAATTTGCTATTGATGAAGTTGGGTAATATATACTATATATACAAAAGTTTGTGGACAGCCCTTCGAACTAGTGGATTCTGCTATTTCAGCCACACCTGTTGCTGACAGGTGCATAACATCGAGCACAAAGCCATACAATCTCCATCGACAAACATTGGCAGTGAATAGTCTTAATGAAGAGCTCAGTGACTTTCAATGTGGTACCGCCATAGGATGCCACCATTCCAACAAGTCAGTTAATCAAATTTCTGCCAGTGGAGACGTTCTCTGGAGTGATGAATCACGTTTCAACATCTGGCAGTCCAATGGACTAATTTGGGATGGCGGATGCCAGGAGAACGCTACCCACCCCTACGCATAGTGCCAACTGTAAAGCTTGGTGGAGGAGGAATAATGGTCTGGGGCTGTTTTTCATGGTTCGGGCTACTCCCCTTAGTTCCAGTGAAGGGAAATCTTAACGCTACAGAATACAATGACATTATAGACAATTCTGTGCTTCCAACTTTGTGGCAAGTTTGGGGAAGGCCCTTTCCTGTTTCAACATGCACAAAGCGAGGTCCATACAGAAATGGTTTGTCGAGGTCTGTGTGGAAGAACTTGGCTGGCTTGTACAGAGCCCTGACCTCAACCCCATCGAACACCTTAGGGATGAATTGGAACGCCGACTGCGAGCCAGACCTAATTGCCCAACATCATTGCCCGACCTCACTAATGCTCTTATGGCTGAATGCAAGCAAGTCTCCCCCGGCAATGTTCCGACATCTTGTGGAAAGCCTTCCCAGAAGAGTGGAGGCTGTGATGGCAGCAAAGGGGGGACCAACTCCATATTAATGCCTTCCCAGAAGAGTGGAGGCTGTAATAGCAGCAAAGGGTGGACCATCTCCAAATTAATACCCATGATTTTGGAATGAGATGTTCGATGAGCAGGTGTCCACATACTTTTGGTAATGTAGTGTATATCACATATAATATTATATATACCTTACATGTGACCTGTGATAAGACTATGCAATTAATATGACAAAGTATATTATTATAATATTTACCTAACTCCGTAAAGATGATTTTACGATCTGCAACCAGAACTATTGTTGAGTTACAGGATAAAAACTATCAAAAAAGGTCTGACCATAGGATACTGAAAGCAAATAGATTGAATGTCTTTGAAAAATGAAGGATTCACATACATGACATTACGGCATTAATCATCTAAACATGATTAGAGAGGGAGAGAAAGAGATACGTCATAGCCTAAAAGGACCCAAGAGTCCCTGGGGAAGAGAGAGAAAGTGAGAGAGTGTATCCCACCACAGCAGGTCAGGAACAAAGAAGACAGAGACAATGAAGCTAAAACACTTTTAGAACATCTGACTGTTTTCAGAAAACATCTGAGTTGTTGACCAATAGAATACTGTTGAGTTAAAACTTCTTAAGACTAGGGGTTCCGCTTCGACAACATCCGCTGAAATGGCAGAGCGCGAAATTCATATTTATTTTTATATTTAACTTTCATACATTCACAAGTGCAATACACCAAATTAAAGCTTAACTTCTTGTTAATCTAGCCATCGTGTACGATTTCAAAAAGGCTTTACAGCGAAAGCACACCATTCGATTATGTTAGGTCAGCGCCTAGTCACAGAAAAACATACAGCCATTTTCCAGGAGTCACAAAAAGCAGAAATAGAGATAAAATGAATCACTAACCTTTGATGATCTTCATCAGATGGCACTCATAGGACTTCATGTTACACAATACATGTATGTTTTGTTCGATAAAGTTCATATTTATATCCAAAAATCTCAGTTTACAATGGCGCGTTATGTTCAGTAATGTTGTGCCTTCGAAAACATCCGGCAAATTTGCAGAGAGCCACATCAATTTACAGAAATACTCATTATAAACTTTAATAAAAGATACAAGTGTTATGCATAGAATTTAAGATATACTTCTCCTTAATGAAACAGCTGTCAGATTTCAAAAAAGCTTTACGGAAAAAGCACACCATGCAATAATCTGAGTACAGCGCTAAGCCACAAAAACAAGCCATACAGATACCCGCCATGTTGTGGAGTCAGTAAAAGTCAGAAATAGCGTTATAAATCTTCACTTACCTTTGATGATCTTCATCAGAATGCACTCCCAGGAATCCCAGTTCCACAATAAATGTTTGTTTTGTTCGATAAAGTTAATCTTTATGTCCAAATACCTCCTTTTTGTTAGCGCGTTTAGTTCACCAATCAAAATTCACAAGGTGCGGGCAAGTCCAGACGGAAGTCCAGACGAAAAGTCAAAAAGCTCTATTACAGTTCGTAGAAACATGTCAAACGATGTATAGAATCAATCTTTACGATGTTTTTATCATAAATCTTCAATAATGTTTCAACCGGACAATTCCTTTGTCTTTAGAAATTAAAAGGAACGCAGCTTGCTCTGAAGGTGCACGCGAGACTTTGCTCATGGCATTCTGCCAGACACCTGGTTCAAACAGCTCTTATTCGCTCCCCCTTCATAGTAGAAGCCTGAAACAAGATTCTAAAGACTGTTGACATCTAGTGGAAGCCTTAGGAAGTGCAATATGACCCCATTTACACTGTATATTCGAAAGGCAATGACTTGAAAAACTACAAACCTCAGATTTCCCACTTCCTGGTTGGATTTTTCTCAGGTTTTCACCTGCCATATGAGTTCTGTTATACTCACAGACATCATTCAAACAGTTTTAGAAACGTCAGAGTGTTTTCTATCCCAATCTACTAATAATATGCACATCTTAGCTTCTGGGCCTGAGTAGCAGGCAGTTTACTCTGGGCACACTTTTCATCCGAACGTGAAAATGCTGCCCCCTATCCCAAACAGGTTTTAACTTCCAATCACATCATCAAACCTACAGGTTTGAGAGAATGGGGAATGTGGAGAGCAATACAAAGTAAGCTGAATTCCTAAGAAGACAATAAAACCTTTTACATCGTGTGTTGATGAAACTGATGTCAGGGTTTGATGAGATAATGCAGCATTCCTAAGACAACAGAAAGTAATTATTGCATCAATGTAAAGAGTCACTTCGGGGGCTGGGCCTGCCACTACATTGACTATTCCAACAGGGTCTATCGTTCATTCATGTATTCATGTACTGCAGTAAGGATCATCCACTTTCTAAATTGATTAATCTCTCCTCTCCTGAAAATGTGAATGAACTAAAGAAGACTGCATGAACGGAAGTGGAAAAGGGGGGAGGGGCAGGTGTTGCACTTCTTGGCCCCATTCCAAGGATTGGACAGTTGGCCGAGCTGCGTTTGGGCATGTTTCCAGAGGCTCTCTTGCTCCATATTTGTTGATAAGAGATGAAAGGGCAGAGGAGAGGAGAGGAGAGGAGAGGAGAGGAGAGGAGGAAAAGTGGAGGAGAGGAGGGAAGAGGAGAGGAGGGATGAGGAGAGGAGAGAAGGGAAGAGGAGAGGAGATGAAAGGAGGGAAGAGGAGAGGAGAGGAGGGAAGAGGAGAGGAGAGAAGAGTGGAGGAGAGGAGGGAAGAGAAGAGACTACAAAACAAAGAGAGAAGAAAAGATAACAGAGAAAATAATAGACAAGAAAAGAGACGATAAGAGATAAGAAGAGACAATAAGAGATGATAAAAGATGATAAGAGACAAGAAGAGATGATAAGAGACAAGAAGAGATGATAAGAGACAAGAAGAGATGATAAGAGACAAGAAGAGATGATAAGAGAGGCCTGAGAGAAATCCTCTCTACTACTGTATAAATGTCCTTCCACCCTCAACAGCTCTTGTGATGGTCACATGATGCTGATGAAATGTGTATCCAGCCCCCCCCCCTGTATGAAATGTTAATGCATCGTCTAAGATAACATGAAACCCATTAGCAGGTAAAGGTCATCCTGATGGAATATGAACAAAGTATTGTTCGACACCTCGTTGGTAAATTATCTACTGATCATATGTCACACAGTTGATGGAAGAGAGTGATTGGAAATACTCATCCCCGCAGGGAATAGACCTGGGTTGAAATACTATTCAAAATCCTTTTAAACATTGTATCTGGGCTTGATGGATCTTCCCCGATGTAATGGAACATCTGGCATTCTAGTCAAGCTAAAGCAACCCCCCCCCCCCCCAAAAAAAATATTTTAAAGACTTCAAATTGTATTTGAACCCAGATCTGAAGGGAATACAGTGAGAAAAGTACCTAGACACTGAACTGATAAGAAAATATAGGGAGTAAGGTCAATGTTTACACTGGTTGTACTGCAGCTAAAGTAGCTTTATATTCCATTGAGAAAATGAATTGATGTCACCTGCACAGACGTTGTTTTGTACCTGATTGATACATACAGGCTGGGCTGGTGTTCTCTCTCTCTCTCTCTCTGACCATATCGGCCCACCAGATCCTCCTACAGGAAACTAACAACATGTCCTGAGCCTTGTGTAGCCACCCATTTCATTATGAAAAGAGTTATAATGTACCTGCGTAGAGCAAACAGACACTATAAGCACTTAGATACAAAGAAGTCTGCCCATACAGCTTATATTTAATACAAAAAAACAGTTGGTACATACAGGGTACTTTGGAATATAGTATAACATGTCACTTAGCAAATGCTTTTTTTCCAAAGAAAATTACAGTACAGTAAGTGCATAAATTGTTTCATTTGCAGATATAATCCCTGCAGGAATTGAACCAACTACCTTGTCTGGTGCCTATACAGCATTTCCTGTTCCATGGTGTCACCAGACCACGGTATGACAGGAGCCAATGATGTATAGGCCTCCACGGTAAGTGCTGCAGCAGGAGGTTGGTGAAATAAAGCAGGGACTCTGATCAGATAGTTAACAATGAGGTCAGGGCTTTTGTGATGGCCACTCCCAATACTTGACTTTGTTGTCATTGTCCATTTGGAAGACCCATTTTGCGACCAAGCTTTAAACTTCCTGACTGTGATGTCTTGAGATGTTCTTCAATATTATCCACATAATTTTTCTTTTCCTCATGATGAAAGAAATGAGAAAGAAGAAAGCAAGATAAAGAACAAAAGAAAGAAAGAAAGAAAGAAAGAAAGAAAGAAAGAAGAAAGAAAGAAAGAAAGAAAGAAAGAAAGAAAGAAAGAAAGAAAAAGTGCAGAAAGAGAGAATTGAGAATTGGAGCGAGCATACTTAAATTCACACAGGACCCCGGATAAGACATGGAAATACTTCCAGATATAACAGACTGACCCTAGCCCCCCGACACAGAACATCTGCATTGCTTGGTGTTTGGGGTTTTGGCTGGGTTCTGTATGAGCACTTTGTGACATCTGCTGATGTAAAAAGGGCTTTATAAATACATTTGATTTTCTAAAGATACTGTAGAATCACATGGTTTTATCTGTCTCTCTTGTGACCACGACAAATACCAAAGTTGCTAATGTCTTTGCAATTAACCCTCAGCTACCTTTCGTACCCCCGTGGAAGATTGAATTCATATTATACAAAAATCTATTTCTTTTCGATCTAATCAAGTATCCCACACATGCTCCATCGACGCACTTTGTTTGACCGTTCTCTCTGTGTGGTGGTTTGGAATGCATGTTACATCTTTCGGCCGTTGTAGAACAAGATGCATTGTAAAACACTTTTAAGCCTAAATTCCATCGCTGTTCAGGAAACCGGGCGCCGTTGAAAACAAAATTGGTGGCATCTCACAAAAACTTGCGCTTACTTTGGTAATTGTTCAGAGAATTTACAATACACTCGTACAATTCAAAAGGCGATTCTGAATAAATAACACAGCTTTAGCAAGGTGGAACAAAGTGTTCCAACCACGGTGTTCGTGTTTCCGACTACAATCTCAGTGTTCCAACCACAGCGCTCAGTGTTCCAACCACAGTGCTCAGGTGTTCTCGACTACAGACGCTCAGTGTTCCACACCACAGTTGGCTCAGTGTTTCACCACGAGTGCTCCAGTGAGTTCCGACGTACAAACGCCTCCAGTGTTCCCAACCACAGTGTTCAGTGTTCCCGACTACAACGCTCAGTGTTTCGACTACAACGCTCAGTGTTCCAACCACAGTGCTCAGTGTTCACGACTAAATCGTCAGGTGTTCCAACCGACAGTTAAGCTTCAGTGTTCCACGACGTTAAAGGCTCAGTGTTCCCGGCTACAACGCCAGTGTACATAATGTGCTCAGAGGCCCGCTCCACCAGTGTTCCAACCACAGGCTCAGTGTTCCGACTCATACAGAATGCTCAGTGTTCCAACCACAGTGCTCAGTGTTCCGACACAACGGTATCCCACTCAGTTCCAACACAGGCTCAGTGTTCCCGACTAACAACGCTCAGTGTTCCAACCACAGTGCTCAGTGTTCCAACCACAGTGCTCAGTGTTCCAACCAAGGGCTCCAAGTGTTTCCGACTAACAACGCTCAGTGTTCCCAACCACAGTGCTGTTTCCAACCAAGGGCTCAGTGTTCCACCACAGGGCTCAGTGTTCCAACCACAACGTCAGGTTTCCAACTACAACACTAGTGTTCCAACCACAGTGTTCATGTGTTCCAACCACAAGTGCTCAGTGTTCCCGACTACAACCTCAGTGTTCCAACCACAGTGCTCAGTGTTCCAACGCTTACAACGCTCAGTGTTCCAACCACAGTCTCAGTTTCCGACTACAACGCTCCAGTGTTCACAACCACAGTGCCTCAGTGTTCCCGGACTACAACGCTCAGTGTTCCAACACACAGGGCTCAGTGTTTCCAACCACAGTGCTCATGTTCCAACCACAACGCTCAGTGTTTCCGAACCCTACAGCTATCAGTGTTCCAACCACAGTGCTCAGTGTTCCCAGACTACAACGCTCAGTGTTCCAACCACAGGCTAGTGTTTCGACTACAACCTCAGTGTTCCAACCACAGTGCTCAGTGTTTTCCAACCACAACGTGCTTCAGTGTTCCCCGACAAAGGCTCAGTGTTCCAACCCCAGTGCTCATGTTGCTACAGT
>NW_019944048.1:49522-74986 GCF_002910315.2 Salvelinus sp. IW2-2015 | reverse complement strand
GGCTTCAGTGTTCACCGACTACAACGCTCAGTTTTCCAACCACAGGCTCAGTGTTCCGACTACAACGCTAGTGTTCCCAACCACAGGCTCATGATTCCATACAACGCTAGTGTTCCCCGACTACAACGCTCAGTGTTCCAACCACATCTCAGTGTTTCCAAACCACAGTGCTCATGTTTCCAACACAGGCTCAGTGTTTCCGACACAACGCTCAGTGTTCCAACCACAGGCTCAGTTTTTTCAACCACAGGCTCAGTGTTCCAACCACAGGGCTCAGTTCCAACCACAACGCTCAGGTTCACTACAACATCCAGGTCCAACCACAGTTTCAGTTCCAACCACAAACGCTCAGTGTTTCCCGACTACAACCTCAGTGGTTCACAAACCACAGTGCTCAGTGTTCCCGACTACAACGCTGCAGTGTTCCAACCACAGGCTCAGTTTCCAACCACAGTGCTTCAGTGTTCCAACCACAACGCTCATGTTTCCGACTACAACTATCAGTGTTCACAACCACAGATGCTCAGTTTCCCCGACTACAACGCTCAGTGTTCCAACACATGCTCAGTTGTCCCGACTACAACGTCTAGTGTTCAACCACATGCTCATGTTCCCAACTACAACGCTCAGTGTTCCAACCCACAGGCTCAGTGCTCCAACCCACAGTGCTCAGTGTTCCCGACTACAACGCTCAGGTTCCAACCACAGCTCAGTGCTCCAACCACAGTGCTTTCAGTGTTCCACCACAACGCTCAGTGTTCCGACTACAACGCTCAGTGTTCCAACCACAGGGCTCAGTGTTCCAAACACAGGGCTCATTTCCAAGACCACAAAACCCTACTCGCTGTTCAAATGTAATGATTGATGAGCACACGCTCCTGAAGTCATTTAACTGCCTTTGCTTTAAAATGCAACAGGCTGTGTACTACCCAAACAAAACCAAGAACAGAAACTAGAAACTGGCATTCACTGTCTGTGTCTGTGTGTGCCTATCTGCGGTGTATTCATACAGATCAATGAATGAAAATGCATTTTCAAAAAGACAACGAAAAGTTACCATGGTATTTTCAAAAACCCAAATAACATTCCGTGCGTAAAAAAACAAAACAATGACCATTTGAGGATTAAAGAATGATCTCTTTTACAGAAGGCTTTCCCTCTACTAAAAATGCATCTAGCAGAAAGAATGCAACCTTAGTCCATAATCTCATGTTGAAACTGCACAAAACAGCCAAACATCACAGTGCAAACATTAAAGAGCCCATTGTCTTGCTGCTGTTGATACAATTGTATGTATGCTGTCTTTTAGCTTGCAGGCATTTCTCCTGAGAAGGGAATTCCTCATCTTGTGTCCCCCGGCTACTAAACACATTGGATAAAGCTGGTGTTGTGTGTGTTGCTGTGTGTGTGTCTTGCATAACATCTGCATGCAACACACACACACACACACAACACACACACACACACACAACACACACACACACACACACACACACACACACACACACACACACACACACACACACACACACACACACAACACACACAACAACACACCACACAACCACCACACAACACACACCACACGCTACACATACCAGAGACCGGATGGCTGTTGCCTATACCTATATGACAAACACAAAGACACCAGCGTGTGGACGGATGTGGCCTTTCACTAACAGCATCCAGGAACTAAGCTGTTTATTTGTCCTGATACATATTTTGATGCAAAAGTTAGAGTCCCACTGACCCAATAACTCTCCGTTTATTCAGTCGTAAACAAACGGAAATCTGCGTCATGAAATGTTGCGTTGACGGAGTTATGCTAATATCTTTGCAATAAACAGATCTCTTACATTATCATGACTGTTACTGAGTACTCCAAATGCAAGCCTGCTCCTCATATTAGAAACACTATCTGACCAGAGCTACTATAAGAGTAGTGCACACTTCTGACCAAGCACTATGGGAGAGTGCACTACGTCTGACCAGAGCACTATAGGTAGTGCACTACTTCTGACCAGAGCACTATGGGAGTAGGCACTCTTCTACCAGCATGCACTATGGAGTAGTACACTATGGAATTACGTCCATTTGGGACATAACCTTTGGGACATAACCATGACTGTGAAACTGATCTGCTGAGGTTTAGCTCTGAGCTGTGTGTCTCGAGAGAGAGAGTGTGTGTGTGTGTTGAGGGGGTGGTGCATACATGCTTGCGGTGTTTGTTTGTTGGAGTCGTGTCAGTGGTCTGGAAACCAACTGGACAGAGGATCACACCAGTAGAGACAGGATGCCAGCCCTAACCTAGTGAAACAAACACATGTGTGTAGCGTGTGCATGCATGCAACCACTTCAGTGTGGTGTGTGTGTGGTGTGTGTGGTGTGTGTGGTGTGTGTGTGGTGTTGTGTTGTGTGTGTGTGTGTTGTGGTGTGTTGTGTGTGTTGTTGTGTGTGTGTGTGTGTATGTGTGTTGAGTGTGCTGGGGGTTTCTCTACTTTACAGTATTGCTCCTCAGAGTCACAACTTCCCCCGCCTACATACTTGTCGCTCCGTGGTGAGGACATCCCCCCATATGTTCCCCTGTACGTTCCCCTGCTTTGTTGTTTTCCCCAATTCGTTTCCGCTGTCTTGTTTCCCCATTCGTTCTCCCTGCGTTGTGTTCACCCATTCGTTTCCCTTCCCTGCCTTTGGTTCCCCATTCAGTCTCCCTGCCTTGTGTTCTCCCTTCGTTCTCACTCTGCTTGTGTGTTTCCCCATGTGATTCTTCCCCTGCTTTTTTCCCCATTCGTCCCCTCTTTGTTCCCCAGTCGTCCTCCTTTGTTTCCCCTCTTCCCCTGCTTGTTCCCCATCGTCCCTGCCTGGTTCTTCCATCGTCTCCTTGTCGTGTTCCCCATTCGTTCTCCTGCTTTGTGTTCCCCATTCGTTTCCCTGCCCATTGTTTCCCCATTCGTTTCCCTGCCTGTTCCCCATTCGTTCTCCTGCCTGTCCCATTTTCCCCTGCTTTGTTCCCCATTTTTCTCCTGCCTTGTTTCCCATTTTCCCCTTGTTTCCCCATTCTCTACTGCATTTCCCCTCGTTTCCTTTTTCCCCATGTTCCTTGCCTTGTGTTCCCATTCGTTTCTCCTGCCTTGTGTTCCCATTCGTTCCCCTGCTTTGGTTTCCCCATTCTTTTCCCCTGCCTTGTTCCCATTCTTTCTGCCTTGTGTCCCCATTCGTTCCCCTGCTTGTGTCCCCCATTCGTTTCCCTGCCTTGGTTTCCCCATTCTTCTCCTGCCTGTTTCCCATTCGTTCCCTGCTTTTTCCCCATTCGTTCCCCCTGCCTTGTTCCCATATCTTCCCCTAACCTATGTTTCCATTCTTCCCCTAACCTAGTGATTCCCATTCGTTCCCCAACCTAGTTTCCCATTCGTTCCCCAACCTAGTGTCCACTTCCCTAACCTATTCCCAGTTCGTCCCCTAACCTAGTGTTCCCATTCGTCCCTAACCTAGTGTTTCCCATTCTTCCCCTAACCTATGGTTTCCCATTCGTTCTCCTCCTTGTGTTTCCATTCGTTCCCTAACCTAGTTTTCCCATCGTCCCCTACCTAGTGTTTCCCATTCTTCCCCTTAACCTAGTTTTCCCACTTCTTCCCCTAACCTATGTTTCACCATCTATCCCTTGCCTTGTGCTCCCGACGTTCCCACGCCTCGAGCGACGCTCTTGACTCGCAGCTAATGGCTTACGTAAACAGATCCTTCTACTGTGACAGGAAGTCGCCCAAAATGCTATAACGCCACGCACACACACACACACCACACACACACACACACACACACACACCACACACCACACACCACACACACACACACACACACACACACACACACACACACACACAACACACACACACACCACCACACACACACACACACACACACACACAACACACACACCACACACACACACACACACACACACTCAGTCCCCATGTCAAGTGAACCTAAATAAGCCTATAGAAAATGTGTGGGCAGAACTGAAAAAGTGTGTGTGAGCAAGGAGGCCGACAAACCTGATTCAGTTACACCAGCTCTGTCAGGAGGAATGGGCCAAAATTCACCCAACTTATTTTGGGAAGCTTGTGGAAGGCTACCCGAAACGTTTGACCCAAGTTAAACAATTTGAAGGCAATGCTACCAAATACTAATTGAGTGTATGTAAACTTCTGACCCATTGGGAATGTGATGAAAGAAATAAAAGCTGAAATAAATCATTCTCTCTACTATTATTCTGACATTTCACATTCTTAAAATAAACTGGTGATCCTAACTGACCTAAGATTTTTTACTAGGATTAAAGGTCAGGAATTGTGAAAAACTGAGTTGAAATGTATTTGGCTAAGGTGTATGTAAACTTCCGACTTCAACTGTATATACCAGGCGGTGTCAGAGGATGGCCCAAAAATTGTCAAATACTCCAGCCTCAAAAGCCATAAACTATTATCTGGTACCCCACGGCAAGTGGTACCAGTGCACCAAGTCTGGAAGCAACAGAAACCTGAACAGCCTGCTAAACAAGACTGCTATATAGCTAATCAAATGTCTACCCACTGCTGATACTGTCTATTATTGCCTAGTCACTTTAACCCTATCTCTAAGTATATACAGTGCATTCGGAAAGTATTCAAACCCCTTGACTTACTACACATTTTGTTACGTTACAGCCTTATTCTAAAATTTATTAAATGAAAAAAAATCTTCATCAATCTACACACAATACCCAATCATAGAAAAGAAAAATTGGTTTTTAGAAATGTTTGCAAATTTATAAAAAATAAAAAACAGAAATACCTTACTTACATAAGTATTCAGACCCCTTGATAGTAGACTTGAAATTGAGCTCAGGTGCATCCTGTTTCCATTGATCATCCTTGAGATGTTTCTCCAACTTGATTGGAGTCCACCTGTGGTAAATTCAATTGATTGGACATGATTTGGAAAGGCACACACCTGTCTATATAAGGTCTCACAGTTGACAGTGCATGTCAGAGCAAAAATCAAGCCATGAGGTCAAAGGAATTGTCCATAGAGCTCCGAGACAGGATTGTGTCAAGGCACAGATCTGAGGAAGGGTACCAAAAAATGTCTGCATCATTGAAGGTCACCAAGAACACAGTGGCCTCCATCATTCTTAAATGGAAGAAAGTTGGAACCATCAAGACTCTTCCTAGAACTGGCTGTCTGGTCAAACTGAGCAATCGGGGGAGAAGGGCCTTGGTCAGGGAGGTGACCAAGAACCCGATGGTCACTCTGACAAGGCTCCATAGTTCCTCTGTGGAGATGGGAGAACCTTCCAGAAGGACAACCATCTCTGCAGCACTCCATCAATCGGGTCTTTATGGTAGTAGAGTGGCTGGACGGAAGCCACTCCTCAGTAAAAGGCACATGACAGCCTGCTTGGAGTTTGCCAAAAGGCACCTAAAGGAAATTCAGACCATGAGATACAAGATTCTCTGGTTTTATGAAACCTGACTGCCAAGCGTCACCTCTGGAGGAAACCTGACACCCTCCCTATGGTGAAGCATGGTGGAGGCAGCACCCTCCCTATGGTGAAGCATGGTGGTTGCAGCATCATCCCTATGGTGAAGCATGGTGGTAGCAGCATCATCCCTATGGTGAAGCATGGTGGTGGCAGCATCATCCCTATGGTGAAGCATGGTGGAGGCAGCATCATCCCTATGGTGAAGCATGGTGGTGGCAGCAGCATCCCTATGGTGAAGCATGGTGGAAGCAGCATCATCCCTATGGTGAAGCATGGTGGTGGCAGCATCATCCCTATGGTGAAGCATGGTGGAGGCAGCATCAGCCTGTGGGGATGTTTTTCAGTGACCTGCTCCAGAGCGCTCAGGACTTCAGACTGTGGATGAAGGTTCACCTTCCAACAGGACACCGACCCTAAGCACACAACCAAGACAATGCAGGAGTCGCTTCAGGACAAGTCTCTGAATACCCTTGATTGGCCCAGCAAGAGTACGAACTTGAACCCGATCAAAAATCTCTGGAGAGAAAATAGCTGTGCAGCGACACTCCCCATCCAACCGGACTGAGCTTGAGAGGATTTGCAGAGCAGAATGAGAGAAACTACTCAAATACAGGTGTGCCAAGCTTGTTGTGTCATACCCAATAAGACTCGAAGCTGACCACCCATAGGGGTGGGATGGCCAATGAACCAGATGTGGCAGAACAGAGTGCTTGGGTTGGGGTGTAGGGTTGCTGCTCCATAGGCAAGCACCATGGTCTTGTAGTGGAAGCAAGCTTCAACTGGAAGCCAGTGGAGTATTTGAAAGAGCGGGGTGACATGGGAGAACTTGGGAAGGTTGAACACCAGGTGGGTGGCAGCGTTCTGGATAAGTTGCAGGGGTTGGATGGCACAAGTATCACAAGTAATCCAGTAAAATGCTTAGCGCAGGTCTGAGAATATGGGAAAATGCGACGGAGGGAGTAACAGATCAGCAACAAACACATATGTTGGTTTTTTTGGGTCGTCTCACGACTTCAATTTATACAGGGTCAGGATGAAAACCTTCATAGGGCCTCCTGTTGGTGTTCACATGCCTATCTACAGACCCTAAAGACTCAGAATTCAGAATTCAAAGGCCATCCTGAGGGGGAAAGTAAACATCATTTAACAACAGAGGCCAGAGTGTTGGACTGGAGGCCAGAGTGTTCCGACCACAATGTTCAGTGTTCCGACCACAACCAAAGCTTACTGTACAACTGATGAGCACACGTCCGGGTGCCCTTGTTACTTAACCAAACAAAACAATAACAGAACTCGACCTTTCTGTTGCCTGTGTGTGGCCTGGCCTTTCCTATTCAAACAGGGCCTGGTTTCCCAAAAGCATCTTAAGGCTAAGTTCACCGTTAGAAGATTTGTAGGAGCATAGTTTAATCTCCAAGCTGTTTCCCTAAACCTTCATTATTAACGTTCATTATCTAACGGCCTCCTTGCTCACACACACTTTTTCAGTTCTGCCCACACATTTTCTATAGGCTTGAGGTCAGGGCTTTGTGATGGCCACTCCAATACCTTGACTTTGTTGTCATTGTCCATTTGGAAGACCCATTTGCGACCAAGCTTTAACTTCCTGACTGATGTCTTGAGATGTTGCTTCAATATATCCACATAATTTTCTTTCCTCATGATGCCATCTATTTTGTGAAGTGCAGCAGTCACTCCTGCAGCAAAGCACCCCCACAACATGATGCTGCCACCCCCGTGCTTCACGGTTGGGATGGCAATCTTCGGTTTGCAAGCCTCCCCCTTTTTCCTTCAAAAATAATGATGGTCATTATGGCCAAACAGTTCCATTTTTGTTTCATCAGACCAGAGGACATTTCTCCAAAAAGTACGATCTTCGTCCCCATGTGCAGTTGCAAACCATAGTCTCGTTTTTTTTTATTGCAGTTTTGGAGCAGTGGCTTCTTCCTTGCTGAGCGGCCTTTCAGGTTATGTCGATATAGGACTCGTTTTACTGTGGCTTCATAAATACATTTGATTGAAATAAATATATTTGATTTAATTGTGATACAGTGAATTATAAGTGAAATAATCTGTCTGTAAACAATTGTTGGAAAAATGACTTGTGTCATGCACAAAGTAGATGTCCTAACCGACTTGCCAAAACTATAGTTTGTTAACAAGAAATGTGTGGAGTGGTTGAAAAAACGATTGTTAATGACTCCAACCTAAGTGTATGTAAACCTCCGATTTCAACTGTATATCTTGGATGGCAGGGAGCTCGGCCCCAGTGATGTATTGGGCTGTACTCAATACCCTCTGTAGTGCCTTGCAGTTGGGTACCTTGCAGTTGTCGTACCAAGCGGTGATGCAGCCAGTCACGATGCTCTCAGTGGTGCAGCTGTAGAACTTTTAGAGGATCTGGAGGCCAAATATTTTCAGCCTCCTGAGGGGGAAGTAACACTGTCGTGTGGACCATCTTGATATGAACACCGAGGAACATGAAGCTCCCGACCCGCTCCACTTCAGCCCCATCAATAATAATTGGGGTATACTCGCCCCTCCGTTTCCTGTAGTCCACGATCAGCTCCTTTGTCTTGCTGACATTGAGGGAGAGGTTGTTGTCCTGGCAAACTTTATGCTGGTGATGGAGTCGTGCACGGCCAAGCAGTCGTGGGTGAATAGGGAGTACACACCCCTGTGGGGTCCCCTTGTTGATGGTCAGCATGGCAGATGTGATCTAGCCTACCCTTATCGCATAGGGGTGGCCGTCAGGAAGTCCAGTATCCAGTTGCAGAGGAAGGTGTTCAGTCCCAGGGTCCTGAGCTTGGTAATGAGCTTGAAGGGGACTATGGTGTTGAATGCTGAGCTGTAGTCAATGAACAGCATTCTTACATAGGTGTTCCTCTTGTCCAGGAGGGAGACGGCAGTGTGTGGTGCAATAGAGATTGCGTCATTTGTGGATTTGTTGGGGTGGTATGCAAATTGGAGTGGGTGATGGTGTTGATGTGAGCCATGACCAGCCTTTCAAAGCATTTCATGGCTATAGATCAAATCAAAATAAAATAAAATAAAATTGTATTGGTCACTTACACATATTTATCAGATGTTATTGCGGGTGTAGTGAAATGCTTGTGTTCCTAGCTCCAACAGTGCAGTAGTATTTAACTAAATGCTTGTGTTCCTAGCTCCAACAGTGCAGTAGAATCTATCAATTCACAATAATACACACAAATCAAAAAGTAAAAGAATGGAATTAAGAGAAATATATAAATATTAGGACAAGCAATGTCGAAGTGACATTGACTAAAATACAGTAGAATAGCATACAGTATATACATATGAGATGAGTAAAGCCTTATGTAAACATTATTAGAGTGACCAGTGTTCCATTATTAAAGTGGCCAGTGATTCCATGTCTATGTATAAAGGGCAGCAGCCTCTGAGGTGCAGGGTTACGTAACCGGGTGGTAGCTGGCTAGTGATGGCTATTTAACAGTCTGATGGCCTTGAGATAGAAGCTGATTTTCAGATGCACCTGTACTGACCTCGCCTTCCGGATGATAGCGAGGTGAACAGGCCGTGGCTCGGGTGGTTGATGTCCTTGATGATATTGTTGGCCTTCCTTTGACATCGGGTGCTGTAGGTGTCCTGGAGGGCAGGCAGTGTGCCATTAGTGATGCGTTGGGCAGACCCCACCACCCTCTGGAGAGCCCTGCGGTTGCGGGCGGTGCAGTTGCCGTACCAGGCGGTGATACAGCCCGACAGGATATGAGTGCTACAGGTTGATAGTCATTTAGGCAGGTAACCTTGGCGTTCTTGTGCACTGGGACTTTGGTGGTATGCTTGAAACAAGTTGGTATTACAGACCGAGTCAGTGATAGGGTGAAAATGTAATTGAAGACACTTGCCAACTAGTCAGCGCATGCCCTGAGTACGAGTCCTGTTATTCCATCTGGCCCTGCGGCCTTGCCAATGTTAACCTGTTTAAAGGTCTTTCTCACATCAGCTACGGAGAGCGAGATCACACAGTCATCCGGAATAGCTGGTAATCTCATGCATTGGTCAGTGTTGTTTGCCTCGAAACGAGCATAGAACGCATTTAGCTAGTCTGGTAGACTCACGTCTCTGGGCAGCTCGCGGCTGTGTTTCCCTTTGTAGTCCGTGAATGTTTGCCAGCCCTGGCACATCCGTAGAGCGTCAGAGCCAGCATTGTAGGATTTGATCTTAGTTCTGTAATGACGCTTTGCCTGTTTGATGACTCGTCGGAGGTCGTAGCAGGATTTATTTTAAGTGTCCCGCTCCTAGAAAGCGGCAGCTGTAGCCTTTAGCTCATTGCGGCTGTTGCCTGTAATCCATGGCTTCTGGTTGGTGTACGTACTCTATGTACTGTCACTGTGGGGATGACGTCGTCAATACACTTTATTAATGAAGCCCGTGACTGATGTGGTTAACTCCTCAATGTTATCTGATGAAACCGTCCTGTAGCATCCGTCTCATCCTTATTGAGCGTGTCACTGGTACTTCCTGTTTGAGTTTTTGCTTCTAGGCAGGAATCAGGAGGATAGAGTTATGGTCTAATTTTCCAAAGGGAGGGCCTTGTGTGTGATTCTGTTAAGGCAGATGTCCTCCTCTTCGTCTGAAGAGAAGGTGTAGGGATCGGACCAAGATGCAGAGTGGAAAGTGTCCATGACTTATTATGAATAAACTGAACACTAACATGAAAACAAATTAACAAATAGAATACAACCGAAAAACAGTCCCGTGTGGTACGAATACTGACACGAAAGACAATCACCCACCAAAACCCAACACCAAACAGGTTACCTTAATATGGTTCTCAATCAGGGACAACGATTGACAGCTGCCTCTGATTGAGAACCATATCAGGTCAAACACAGAAATAGACAAACCAGACACAAAACATACAATGCCCACCCAACTCACGTCCTGACCCACTAAAACAAACAATTAACACAATAACTAGGGTCAGAACGTGACAGTTTCTTTGTGTGGAATAAAGATAATAATAATAAATATACCTCTATTTGCACAGGTGACATGCTGGTAAAAATTAGGTAAAAATGGATTTCAGTTTCCCTGCTTAAAATCACCAGCCACATGAAATGTCACCTCTGAATGTAAGGGAAACGGGTAAGGGGGATACCTAGTCAGTTGTACAACTGAACGCATTCAACTGAAATGTGTTTACCGCATGTAACCCAACCCCTTGGAATCAGAGAGATGGGGGGGACTGCCGAAAGATCAACAGATGTCTTCGGTACATTTTTGTGTTTGCTTATGGCCCTATACAGCTCGTTGAGTCTGATCTTAGTGCCAGCATCGGTTTCGCGGGGGTAAATAGACAGCTACAAAAAAATATAGATGAAAATACTCTTTGTAAACATTATGGTCTGCAGCTTATTATGAGGTATTTGTAGCTCTTCCAAGCAAAAACTCAAGACTTCCTTAACATTAGTAAGGACGCACCAGCTGTTGTTCACAGAGACACACTATGTCTCCATGTTCCCTCTGTGTATTTTCACGGCAGTGTAGCCTCTCACTATATTGATTATCTGGCTGGTGACAGTTGTTCCTTTTTTTAAAGCTGCAATATGTATTTTTTTGTGTGACCAAATTCACATAGAAAAATTATTTTCTTATTAATAATTAGTAGTTACAGTCTTGTCTCATCGTTGCAACTCCCATACGGACTCAGGGGAGACGAAGGTCGAGAGCCATGCGTCCTCTGAAACACGACCCTGCCAATCCACACTGCTCACTTAACACCAACGTGTCGGATGAAACACCGTACAACTGGCCGACCATGTCAGCGTCCATGTGCCCGGCCCGCCACAGGAGTCGCTAGAGCGCGATGGGACAAGGACATCCCGGCCGGCCAAATCCTCCCCTAAACCGGCCGACCGTGTCAGCGTCCATGTGCCCGGCCCGCCACAGGAGTCGCTAGAGCGCGGTGGGACAAGGACATCCCGGCCCGCCACAGGAGTCGCTAGAGCACGATGGGACAAGGACATCCCGGCCCGCCACAGGAGTCGCTAGAGCACGATGGGACAAGGACATCCCGGCCGGCCAAACCCTCCCCTAAACCGGACAATGCTGGGCCAATTGTGCATTGCCTCACGGGTCTCCCGGTCGCGGTCGGTTGCGACACAGCCCGGGATCGAACCCGGGCCCGGGATTGAAAACAGCTGAAAATACAATATTGATGGTTATTGAAAATATATTTCACAGGGGTTTGGATCGTACAGTGATTCTCTATATTGTGCATTGCTTGTTTTGTCACATAAACTGACATTTTAGCAACCAGGAAATGGAGGAGCGATTTGTACATAATGCAGCTTTAATAGAGGGAATGAGAAGCCTACAGAGAAGTGCTCCAATAGAACTGCTTGTAGACACAGGCAGAAGGCAGAAGGCAGAAGGTATGACAAACCTCTTCCTTGCAAGCCTCGTGTTTTCTGCAACCCTTCTCTCTCTCTCTCTCTCTCTCTCTCTCTCTCTCTCTCTCTCTCTCTCTCTCTCTCTCTCTCTCTCTCTCTCATCCATCTCTCTTTCTCATTCATCTCTCTCTCCTCCTTTCTCTCTCTCTCTCTCTCTTTCTCTCTCACCTCCCTTTCTCTCTCTCTCTCTCTTCTCTCTCTCTCTCTCTCTCTCTCTCTCTCTCTCTCTCTCTGTCATTCTCTTACATCCCATCTCTCTTTCTCTCTTCTTTCCTATATCTTTTCTCCTTCCATTCTCCTTACACCCCTCTCTCTCTCTCTCCCTTCCTCCTTTATATATCTCCCACCCTCTCTATGGTGAGTGCCTAAAGCTAATCAGCTAGTTAGTGGTAGCCGGGACCAACCACATTCTGAGGTCTCACCTTGTCAAGCGGTGCCTCTTGTGTACACACAACACACATACACACACACTCACTCAAACACAAGCAAACACCACACACCCACTCAAACACACAATACATACACAACTGCAAGCACACTCGCACATACAAACTCACACACACAGTCTTATTCTCACCATCTCTCATTAAGATATGTTTCCAGACCACACAGAGCAAAGTAGAGTAGAGTAGAGTAGATACTAGAGTAGAGACTAGAGTAGATTAGAGATAGAGACTAGAGTAGAGTGGAGACTAGAGTAGAGACCAGAGTAGAGACTAGAGTAGAGACCAGAGTAAGAGACTAGAGTAGAGACTAGAGTAGAGACCAGAGTAGAGTAGAGACCAGAGTAGAGTAGAGACTAGAGTAGAGTAGAGACTAGAGTAAGAGACCTGAGTAGAGTAGAGTAGAGACAGAGTAGAGTAGAGTAGAGACAGAGTAGAGACTAGAGTATAGACTAGAGTAGAGACTAGAGTATAGACTAGAGAAGAGTAGAGACTATAGTAGAGTAGAGGACTAGAGTAGAGATAGATGTAGAGACCAGAGTAGAGACCAGAGTAGAGACTAGAGTATAGACTAGAGTAGAGACCAGATAGAGTAGAGACTAGAGTAGAGACTAGAGTAGAGACTAGAGACTATAGTAGAGTAGAGGCTAGAGTAAATTAGATTAGAGACTAGAGTAGAGACTAGAGTAGAACTAGAGTAGAGTAGAGACTAGAGTAGAGTAGAGACTAGAGTAGAGACCAGACTAGAGTAGAGACTAGAGTAGAGACTAGAGACTATAGTAGAGTAGAGGCTAGAGTAAATTAGATTAGAGGTTATAGTAGAGACTAGAGTAGAGACTAGAGTAGAGACTAGAGTAGAGACTAGAGTAGAGACTAGAGTAGGACCAGACTAGAGTAGAGACTAGAGTTAGAGATTAGAGTAGAGACTAGAGTTAGAGACTAAGAGTAGAGACTAGAGTAGAGAGTAGAGACTAGAGTAGAGGCCAGACTAGAGTAGAGACTAGAGTTAGAGATTAGAGTAGAGACTAGAGTTAGAGATTAGAGTAGAGACTAGAGTTAGAGACTAGAGTAGAGACTAGAGTAGAGACTAGAGTAGAGACTAGAGTAGAGACCAGACTAGAGTAGAGACTAGAGACTATAGTAGAGTAGAGGCTAGAGTAAATTAGATTAGAGGTTCGAGTAGTAGAGACTAGAGGTAGAGACTAGAAGAGTAGAGACTAGAGTAGAGACTAAAGTAGAGACTAGAGTAGAGTAGAGACTAGAGTTAGAGACTAGAGTAGAGACTAGAGTAGAGAGTAGAGACTAGAGTAGAGTAGAGAGTAGAGTAGAGAGTAGAGTAGAGACTAGAGTAGAGACTAGAGTAGAGACTAGAGTAGAGTAGAACCTCAACTAACCGGTGCCCCCCGCACATTAAATCTGTACCGGTACCCCCCCTGTATATAGTCTCGCTATTCGCTATTCACTGCTGCTGCTCTTTAATTACTTGTTACTTTTATTTCTTATTCTTATCCATATTTTTTTTTAAACTGCATTGTTGGTTAGGGGCTTCGTAAGTAAGCATTTCACTGTAAGGTTGTATTCGGCGCATGTGACTAATAAAATTTTGATTTGATAGGATTTTGATTACACATGACGTCTCTATTTCAGCATGCAGGAACTTGGCCAGATCTTCACCTGTACATAGATCATCACCTCTCTGAACATCTGAACCGGGTAGGGAGGCTCTTAACAAGACATGGAAATTAGAGGCTGCCTTCTGAGCATGTGCGAACTCAAAGGGGACAGTGATGACAGCCTCTGTGACATCAGCACCCAAGGCCGAGGATTTTTGTTGTTGTTGACTGGGCTGGTGGAAAATGTGAGTAGTGTTTAGCTAGGGAAAATGGTTTGTCTATCAAATATCGTATATGGCACTGATTTTGGAGCTGATTTTAAACCTGTGGTCTACTAGCTGGTTAGGACCCGAAATCATTAAGTTCTATCCTTCCAGCTTTAAACACCTCTCCTCAGGACACTGCTGTATCAACCCAAGACTCCTGCACAGAGAATGATATCTTTCACCTCAGTACAGCTCTGCTCTAGCCTGGAGGATGGGACCCGAGAAATGAAGCAGATATGTTGACGTCATACGCCCCCATGAGACTGTACACGTTGACTGTTGCATTGTGTGTGGGTGGCAACATGGTCATGGACAAACGTAACCAGGCTGTTGTCCTTGTAGTCTGGCATGGGGTCACACACACAGGCATGGACGCACACTCACATGCACACACACACACACACACACACACACACACACACACACACACACAGGCATGGACGCACACTCACATGCACACACACACACACACGCACACACACTCACATGCACACACACACACACACACACACACACACACACGCACACTCACATGCACACACACTCACATGCGCCACACACACACACAGGCATGGACGCACACACACACACACACACACCACACACACACACCACACACACCAACAACACACACACCACACACACACACACACACACACACAACACAACACACAACACCACACACACACACACACACACACACACACAGTCTGGCATGTGGTCAGGCACCATGGCACCGTCAGCACGTCTGACTCTCAATGCTGAAGACTTGGAAGTAATTAGACCTGCAGCTTACCTGAGATGTGTGTGTGTGTGTGTGTGTGTGTGTGTGTGTGTGTGTGTGTGTGTGTGTGTGTGTGTGTGTGTGTGTGTGTGTGTGTGTGTGTGTGTGTTGTGTGTGGTGCGTGTGTGTGTGTGTGTGTGTGTGTGTGTGTGTGTGTGTGTGTGTGTGTGTGTGTGAAAAAAATTGTGTCAATACTCACACTGCTTTTAATTCTCATTACAACAAACAGCTGGTATGCAAAAGACAGCAGGAACATTCATGTCTTGAATTGTACTGGAACTTTCAAAACACTGATTAATATAGGCGATGTAACCTACTGTTTACATTATGTGTGTTGAAGTATATGTGATGATTTGGGCTTTGGGTTGTATCAGAACATGCTCAACCATATGTTCTTTTAAAACAACAACTTTAAAAACATGATGTTCTGATGTGTATGTGATGGTTCCGTCTGTTCCATCCAGTCTGCGTCACAGCGGAGTGATGCATCTGTCCTTGGCAAAGCAGGAAGTGGATATTACTCAGGAGCAGTGTGAAGCAAAGGGGTCGCCGCTGGGCAAACACTGGTTGAATCAACGTTGTTTTCACATCATTTCAACCCAAAAATTCAATGTAGTGACATTGAATCAACGTGGAAAACTGATTAAGTTTGCATAAAGTCATCAACATAAGGGAATTACGGATTTTGTTCACCCAACTTTTTTGGGGTACTTTTAACCCCTTTTTCTCCCCAATTGGTAGAAACTGTCTTGTCCCATCGCTGCAACTCCCGTACGGACTCGGGAGAGCCATGCGTCCTCTGAAACACGACCCCGCCAAGCCACACGGCTCGCTTAACCCGGAAGCCAACCACACCAATGTGTTGGAAGAAACACCGTACAACTGGCAACCGAAGTCAGCGTGCATGCACCCGGCCCGCCACAAGGAGTCGCTAGAGCGCGGTGGGACAAGGACATCGCAGCCAGCTAAAACCTCCACGAACCTGGACGACGCTGAGCCAATTGTGCGTCGCTTCATGAGTCTCCAGGTTGTGGCCGGCTGCGACACAGCCTGGGATCAAACCCGGGTCTGTAGTGACACCTCTAGCACTGTGATCGAGTGCCTTAGACCGCTGCACCACTCGAGAGGCTCCTTCACCCAAAATGTTTACTTAAATCCAATGACACGCTGACATTTTTTTGGGGTTGATTTCATGTTGATTTCACGTTAGATGACAACTCAACCAAAAGTAAATCAAAACTAGACTTTGAAATGACGTGTGCACCCAGTGGTCCTCTGTTGCTCATACCCATTTTAGTCACCACCCTCCATTAGTCCACCAGCAGAGGTACGGACTGGCCTCGGACACAAATTGGTTGCCAGCAGTAAGGAAAGGAGGAGGTAGGCTCTTGCCCATTTGGGACACCCTAGCTACTGTACAACTATGTAAACATGAACTGAACGGATGGTCAGTTTACCCAATCCCATCCAATTAGAAATGACCACTCTACTCTACAGGACTAATAGAGATGACTACTCTACTCTTACAGGACTAATAGAGATGACTACTCTACTCTTACAGGACTAATAGAGATGAACTACTCTACTCTTACGGACAATAGAGATGAACTCTCTACTCTACAGGAACTAATAGAGGATGACTACTCTACTCTACAGGACTAATAGAGGATGACTACTCTACTCTTACAGGCTAATAGAGATGACTACTCTTACAGGACTAATAGAGATGACTATCTACTCTTACAGGACTAATATAGATGACTACTCTACTCTTACAGGACTAATAGAGATGACTACTCTTACACAGGACTAATAGAGATGACTACTCTACTCTACAGGACTATAGAGATGAACTACTCTACTCTACAGGACTAATAGACGATGACTACTCTATAGCCAGGACTAATAGAGATGACTCTACTTTACAGGACTAATAGAGATGACTACTCTTACAGGAACTAATAGAGATGACTACTCTTACAGGACTAATAGAGATGACTACTCTACTCTTACAGGACTAATAGAGATGACTACTCTACTCTTACAGGACTAATAGAGATCTCTACTTGTCCTTACTTCATCAGTAAGGAGAGGAAAGTGATGCTACAGTAAACCTGCTGATTATCTTGTCTATGTAAAGTTACTTTGGGTGTCTTGAAAGCAGAGAGGTGAGTGGTGCTCTAAAGACTTACTGTAAAACTAATCTCTGATTGGATGACAGTTTAACCATGTCTCATGAGGGGAGAGTGCTACTCTATATTTACAACCCGTCTTGGTAAATATAAATGGATTGTTGTTGTTGAAATGACTACTTAGAAATAACGACTTGTACTAGGAAGGAAGACTGTGTGAATGCCTATTGTGTATCCTTAATTAATTGTGGCTCCCGCTCCAGCGACTGCACAACTCATCTCTGTAAACATGAATGTATCGGATGGACGGACATTTCAAATTGGATAGATCGAATTTAAAATGTCTACTCTGAAATGGCTACTTAAAGGAAATTGCTTCCTTGAAATGTATACTTACACCGGGAGGACAATGTGCAGTGCATTCAGAAAGTATACAGACCCCTTCCCTTTTTCCACATTTTATTACGTTACATGGATTAAATAAATGGATTAAATGAAATAATTATCATCAGTCTACACACAATACCCCATAATGACAAAGTGAAAACAGGTTAAGATTATTTTGCCAATTTATTACAAATAAAAAACAGAAATGCCTTATTTATAAACATTGCCAAGAAAAAGTATGTCACAACAATCGATAAACACAGTCTGCTTATTAAACTAATAACCCACAAACAATTGTATTTTTCCATGTCTTTACTGAACACACCGTGTAAACATTCACAGTGCAGGGTGGGAAAAGAATGTGAACCTTTGGATTTAATAACTGGTTGACTCTCCTTTGGCAGCAATAACCTCAACCAAACATTTCCTGTAGTTGCGGATTAGACCTGTAACAACTGTCAGGAAGAATTTTGGACCATTCCTCTTTACAAAAAATATTCTTGGGATGTCTGGTGTGAACTGCTCTCTTGAGGTCATGCCACAGCATCTCAAATCAAATCAAATCAAATTGTATTGGTCACATACACATGGTTAGCAGATGTTAATGTGAGTGTAGCGAAGTGCTTGTGCTTCTAGTTCCGACCGTGCAGTAAAATCTAACAAGTAATCTAACAATTTCACAACAACTACCTTATACACACAAGTGTAAAGGAATGATTAAGAATATGTACATTAAAGTAGCTAGAGTTGAGTCAGTATGTTGGCAGCAGCCACTCAATGTTAGTGATGGCTGTTTAACAGTCTGATGGCCGTGAGAAAGCTGTTTTTCAGTCTCTCGGTCCCAGCTTTGATGCACCTGTACTGACCTCGTCTTTTGGATGATAGCGATGTGAACAGGCAGTGGCTCGGGTGGTTGTTGTCCTTGATGATCTTTATGGCCTTCCTGTGACATCGGGTGGTGTAGGTGTCCTGGAGGGCAGGTAGTTTGCCCCCGGTGATGCGTTGTGCAGACCTCACTACCCTCTGGAGAGCGTTACGGTTGTGGGCGGAGCAGTTGCCGTACCAGGCGCTGATACAGCCTGACAGGATGCTCTCGATTGTGCATCTGTAAAAGTTTGTGGGTATTTTTGGTGACAAGCCGAATTTCTTCAGCCTCCTGAGGTTGAAGAGGCGCTATTGCGCCTTCTTCACCACGTTGTCTGTGTGTCCATGATGTGTACGCCGAGGAACTTAAAACGTTCCACCTTCTCCACTACTGTCCCGTCTATGCGGATAGGGGTTGTGCCCCCTCTGCTGTTTCCTGAAGTCCACGATCATCTCCTTTGTTTTGTTGACGTTGAGTGTGAGGTTATTTTCCTGACAACACACTCCGAGGACCCTCACCTCCTCCCTGTAGGCCGTCTCGTCGTTGTTGGTAATCAAGCCTACCACTGTAGTGTTGTCTGCAAACTTGATGATTGAGTTGTAGGCGTGCATGGCCACGCAGACATGGGTGAACAGGTAGTACAGAGAGGGCAGAGAAAGCACCCTTGTGGGGCCCCAGTGCTGAGGATCAGTGGGGTGGAGATGCTGTTTCCTACCCTCACCACCTGGGGGCAGCACGTCAGAAAGTCCAGGACCCAGTTGCACAGGGCGGGGATGAGACCCAGGGTCTCAAACTTAATGACGAGTTTGGAGGGTACAATGGTGTTAAATGCTGAGCTGTAATCAATGAACAGCATTCTTACATAAGTATTCCTCTTGTCCAGATGGGTTAGCTGCTCTGAAGACGCGGGCTTGGGATGCCGGCCCTTGCGAGGGTTAAAACGTTTAAATGTTTTACTCACGTTGGCTGCGGTGAAGGAGAAACTGCAGGTTTTGGTAGCTGGCAGTGTCAGTGGCACTGTATTGTCCTCAAAGCAAACAAAGAAGTTGTTTAGTTTGTCTGGGAGCAAGACATCGGTGACCGCGACGGAGCTGGTTTTCTTTTTGTAGTCCGTGATTGACTGTAGACCCTGCCACATACGTCTTGTGTCTGAGCCGTTGAATTGCAACTCTACTTTGTCTCTATACTGACGCTTAGCTTGTTTGATTGCCTTGCGGAGGGAATAGCTACACTGTTTGTATTCGGTCATGTTTCCAGTCGCCTTGTCATGATTAAAAGCTGTGGTTCGCGCATTCAGTTTTGCGCGAATGCTGCCATCAATCCACGGTTTCTGGTTGGGGGAGGTTTTAATAGTTATCATGGGTACCACATCACCGATGCACTTGCTAATAAACTCGCTCACCGAATCAGCGTAAACATCAATGTTGTTGTCCGATGCTATCCGGAACATATCCAAGTCCACGTGATCGAAGCAATCTTGAAGCGTGGAATCAGATTGGTCGGACCAGCGTTGAACAGACCTGAGCAAGGGCATTTCCTGTTTTAGTTACTGTCTATAGGCTGGGAGCAACAAAATGGAGTCGTGGTCAGATTTGCCGAAAGGAGGGCGAGGGAGGGCTTTGTATGCGTCGCGGAAATTAGAGTAGCAATGATCCAGAGTTTTGCCAGCCCGGGTCGCGCGTTCGATCTGCTGATAAAATTTAGGGAGCCTTGTTTTCGGATTAGCCTTGTTAAAATCCCCAGCTACAATAAATGCAGCCTCAGGATATGTGGTTTCCAGTTTACATAGAGTCCAATGAAGTCAGGACTCTGACTGGGCCACTCCAGAAGGCTTATTTTTTTCTGTTGAAGCCATTCTGTTGTTGATTTACTTCTGTGTTTTGGGTCGTTGTCCTATTGCATCACCTAACTTCTGCTGAGCTTCATTTGGCGGACAGATAGCCTAACATTCTCCTGCAAAATGTCTTGATAAACTTGGGAAATCGTTTTTCCGTCGATGATAGCTAGCTGTCCAGGCCCTGAGGCAGCAAAGCAGCCCCAAACCATGATGCTCCCTCCACCATACTTTACAGTTGGGATTTATTTTTTATTACCCTTTTTTCTCCACAATTTCGTGGTCAATTGGTAGTTACAGTCTTGTTTCCTCGCTGCAACTCCCGTACGGACTCAGGAGAGGCGAAGGCCGAGAGCCGTGCGTCCTCCGAAACATAACCCAACCAAGCCACACTGCTTCTTGAAACAATGCCCACTTAACCCGGAAGCCAGCTGCACCAATGTGTCGAAGGAAACACCATACACCTGGCGACTGTGTCAGTGTGTGCGCGATGTCGCTAGTGCGCGATGGGACAAGGAAATCCCTGCCGACCAAACCCTCATGACGCTTGGCCAATTGTGTTTCCCGCCCCATGGGTCTCCCGGTCGCGGCCTGCTGCGACAGAGCCTGGACTCGAAACCAGAATCTCTAGTGGCACAGCTAACACTGCGATATAGTGCCTTAGACCACTGCGCCACTCGGGAGGCCCTGGGATGAGGTTTTGATGTTGGTGGCTGTGCCTTTTTTCTCCACACATAGTTTTGTGTGTTCCTTCCAAACAACTCAACTGTAGTTTTATCTGTCCACAGAATATTATGGTGCACTTTTGCAAACTTCAGACGTGCAGCAATGTTTTTTTTGGACAGCAGTGGCTTCTTCCGTGGTGTCCTCCCATGAACACCATTCTTGTTTAGTGTTTTACGTATCGTAGACTCGTCAACAGATGTTAGCATGTTCCAGAGATTTTTGTAAGTCTTTAGCTCACACTCTAGGATTCTTCTTATACCTCATTGAGCATCCTGCGCTGTGCTCTTGAAGTCATCTTTGTAGGATGGCCACTCCTAGGGAGAGTAGCAGCAGTGCTGAACTTTCTACACTTATAGACAATTTGTCTTGCCGTGGACTGATGAACATCAAGGCTTTTAGAGATACTTTTCTAACACTTTCCAGCTTTATGCAAGTCAACAATTCTGAATCTTAGGTCTTCTGAGATCTCTTTTGTTTGAGGCATGGTCCACATCAGGCAATGACTCTCGTGAATAGCAAACTCAAATTTTGTGAGTGTTTTTATAGGCTAAGGCAGCTCTAACCAACATATCCAATCTCGTCTCATTGATTGGACTCCAGGTTGGCTGACTCCTGACTCCAATTAGCTTTTGGACAAGTCATTAGACTAGGAGGTTCACATACTTTTTCCAACCTACACTGTGACTGTTTAAATGATGTATTCAATAGACAAGACAAATACAATAATTTGTGTGTTATTAGTTTAAGCACAATATATTTGTCTATTGTTGTGACTTAGATGAAGATCAGATTAAATTTGATGACCAATTTATGCAGAAATACAGGTAATTCCAAAGGTTTCACATACTTTTTCATGCCACTGTAAGTATTCAGACCCTTTGCTATGAGACGTGAAATTGAGCTCAGGAGCATCCGGTTTCCATTGATCATCCTTGAGATGTTTCTACAACTGGATTGGAGTCCACCTCTGGTAAATTCAATTGATTGGACATGATTTGGAAAGGCACACACCTGTCTATATAAAGGTCCCACAGTTGACAGTGCATGTCAGAGCAAAAACCAAGCCATGAGGTTGAAGGAATTGTCCGTAGAGCTCCGAGACAGGATTGTGTCTAGGTACTGATCTGAGGAAGGGTACCAAAACATTTATGTAGCATTGAAGGTCTGCAACAACAGAGTCTTCTCCATTATGCTTAAATGGAAGACGTTTGGAACCGGCCAAACTGAGCAATCGGGGGAGAAGGGTACTTGGTCAGGGAAATGACCAAGAACCTGATGGTCACTCTGACAGAACTCCAGAGTTTTTCTGTGGAGATGGGAGAACCTTCCAGAAGGACAACCATCTCTGCAGCACTCCACCAATCATGACTTTATTATAGAGTAGCCAGACAGAAGCCACTCCTCAGTAAAAGGCACATGACAGCCTGCTTTGAGTTTGCCAAAAAAGCACCTAACGGACTCTCAGACCATGAGAAACAAGATTCTCTGGTCTGATGAAACCAAGATTGAACTATTTTACCTGAATGCCAAGTGTCACGTATGAAGGAAACCAGGCACCAGACTGGGGTGAAGGTTCACCTTCCAACAGGACAACAATCCTAAGCACACAGCCAAGACAACACAGGAGTCGCTTCGGGACAAGTCTCTGAATGTCCTTGAGTGGCCCAGACAGAGCCCGGACTTGAACCCAATCAAACATCTCTGGAGAGACCTGAAAATAGCTGTGCTGCAACGCTCCCCATCCAACCTGACAGAGCTTGAGAGGATCTGCAGAGAAGCATTGGAGAAACTCCCCAAATACAGGTGTACCAAGCTTGTTGCGTCCTACTCAAGAAGACTCGAGGCTGTAGTCGCTGCCAAAAGGTGCTTCGACAAAGTATACTTATGTAAATGTGATATTTCCGTTTTAAATTTTTATACATTTGCAAAAATTTCTAAAAAACTGTTTTTGTTTTGTCATTATGTTGTACTGTGTGTAGATTGATGAGGGGAAAATCCATTGTAATCCATTTTAGAATAAGGCTGTAATGTAATGAAATGTGGAAAAATTCAAGAGGTCTGAAAACTTTTCGAATGTAGGTGTAAATATACAGTGTCTTCAGAAAGCATTCACATCCCTTCGATTTGTCCACATTTTGTTGCGTTACAGTCTGAATTTAAAATGGATTACATTTAGATTTTTTTGTCACTGGCCTACACACATTACACCATCATGTCAAAGTGGAATTATGTTTTTCCAAATACGTACAAATTATTTAAAAAATGAAAAGATGAAATGTTTTGAGTCAATAAGTATTCAACCCCTTTGTTATGGCAAACCTAAAAAAGTTGAGGGGTAAGCATTTGCTTACCAAGTCACATAGTAAGTTGCATGGACTCACTTTGTGTGCAATATTAGTGTTTAACATGATTTTTAAATGACTACCTCCTCTCTGTACCCCACACATGTAATAATCTGTAACATCCATCAGTCGAGTAGTGAATTTCAACACAGATTCAACTACAAATACCAGGGAATTTTTCCAACGTCTCGTAAAGAAGGGCACCTATTGGTAGATGGGTATTTTTTTTTAAAGCATACATTAAATATCCATTTGAGCAAGTTATTAATTAAACTTTGGATGGTGTATCAATACACCCAGTCACTACAAATATACAGGCGTCCTTCCTAACTCGGTTGCTGGAGAGGAAGGAAACCCCTCAGGGATTTCACCATGAGGCCAATGGTGACTTTAAAACAGTTATAAAGTTTAATGGCTGTGTGAGGAGAAAAGTGATGATGGATCAACAACATTGTAGTTGCTCCACAATACTAACCTAATTGACAGAGTGAAAAGAAGGAAGCCTGTACAGAATTCAAATATTCCAAAATATGCATCCTGTTTGCAAAAGGCACTTAAGTAAAACTGCAAAAAATGTGGTTAAGCAGTTAACACCTTGTACTCAGGACAAAAAGTTATGTTTGGGGTAAATCCAAGTGGCACAGCAGTCTATGGCACTGTATCTCAGTGCTAGAGGCATCACTACAGACCCTGGTTCGATTCCAGGCTGTATCACAACCGGCCGTGATTGGGAGTCTTATAGGGCAGTGCACAATTGGCCCAGCGTCATCTGGGTTTGGCAGGGGCAGATCGTCATTGTAAATAAGAATTTGTTCTTAACTGACTTGCCTAGTTAAATAAAAGGTTAAATAAAAAATGTAAATAACACATTACTGAGTACCACTCTATATTTTCAAGCATAGTGGTAGCTTCATCATGTTATGGATATACTTGTAATCGTTAAGGACCGGGGAGTTTTTCAGGATAAAAAATAAATGGAATGGAGCTAAGCAAAGGCTAAATCCTAGCGGAAAACCTGGTTCAATCTGCTTTCCACCAGACACTGGGAGATTAATTCACCTTTCAGTACGACAATAACCTAAAACACAAGGTCAAATCTACATTGGGAGTTGCTTACCAAGAAGACAGTGAATGTTCCTGAGTGGCCGAGTTACAGTTTAGAATTAAATCCACTTGAACATTTATGGCAAGACCTGAAAATGCTTGTCTAGCAATGATCTACAACCAATTTCACAGACCTTGAATAATTGGAAAATGTGGCACAATCCAGGTGTGGAAAGCTCTTAGACTTATCCAGAAAAACTCACAGCTTTAATCACTACCAAAGGTGGTTCTAGTATTGACGTAGTGGTGTGGATACTTATCTAAATGAGAAATGTCTGTATTTTATTTTTAATACATCTGCAAAAATGTCTAAAAACATGTTTTCCCTTTGTCATTATGAGGTATTGTGCGTAGATGGGTGAATCATTTTTTTAAATTCATTTTAAATTCAGGCTGTAACACAACAAAATGTTGAATAAGTCGAGGGTTATGAAAACTTTCTGAAGGCACTGCAAGTGCCTTGTAATCAAACGCTATGCTATGGGGGATTGTTGACGGCGTCATGAACATTAAAACTATGAACGTGAAAAAACGACGACGAGCATCATAATTCTAAAAGAGACGGATCTCTTTTAATACGCATTAAACTGCTGAGATGTGATGAGCAATAAAACGTTGTAACAAATAGGTCCTATACGCGGCCTCGCTGGTATTCAGTGTAGAATGGGTTCTTCTCCTATCATTAAACTAACAGATTAGATTTGGGTTCCACATGACAAATGAAATGTAATTTATTTTGCCGGCTGGCTGATGGTAGAGATTGGATTTCTGTTGGCCTCTCTGTAGGAAATGTACAGGGAAGCATTAGCTAAACAAACACACAACAACTTCTACGGGTTGATCCAGACTGAGGCTGTGTACCGGTAGGTTGATCCAGACTGAGGCTGTGTACCGGTAGGTTGATCCAGACTGAGGCTGTGTACCGATAGGCCCCACCATTACATGAGGTACACTGGCTAACAGCTGACCGCAACAGAGTCCCAACACTGACTTGACTGCTATTACCC